>NC_091821.1:395735397-395937897 GCF_038994185.2 Dermacentor albipictus
CACAGGTGATCGAAATTAATCTGGAGTCCCTCACTACGGCGTGCCCCATAACCAAATCGCGGTTTCGGCCAGTAAAATAACATATTTTAATCTTTTTTTTCTTTTTCGCTTCCCGCTCTTGAAAGAAAATGACACGCCGAACAACAACCAATTGGGGCCCCATTTCAGTCAGGCAACTGAAGCCTCGAATGCGATTCTGGTCGCAGCGTTCCCTACGACTTTCACACATTGTTTACTTGGTGGGATGCGTTCGGTGCGCTCAAATACGATAGTAAGTAATACTTCGCATGCCAATGCGAATGCAGTTTACGGTGACGGAATTGAAAACACGGCCGTCACGTCAGTGTTTTCGCGCATCGCTCGTCGCGGTGTCACTGCAGTAGTTTCTCACGTTTCTGATTTTTTTGCCCTAAATTTGCCCTAGATTTGGATACATTTTCCTTTTTTGCCTAACCAAAACCCAAAATTCTTATGATCGAATCCGTGGCCTTAAGATCAACAGTGCAACGCCATAGGACGCTGCGCTCCAGAGCTCGAGGTTGCGGGAAGCCCCGCCGGGGTAGCCGCTGGTTACCGGGTTACCGCGGTAGCCCTCGCAGTAAACCACCGCGATAGCCACTGGGTTACCGCGGCGGCTTCGTGCTAGCTCGAGGTTTCTCATAATTCAGAAATATGTTGTTGTTTTTTTCCTACAAAGACTAACTTCCCGTAGCGCTCCATCCCCTAGTACTAGCCGCGCCTTGTACGTATAAGAACTCAAAGGTCTCCAAATATACTTGACGAACGTGGATATTAGGACGCATAAGGAGTGAAGGCGCTCTTGTATCCTGCTACAGTAATTATTAACCGTCCCTAACGTCATCAGGTATTAGCGTAGTCAGACAAAGAAGCATGAAGCGGCGTTCACCGCAAACAGATATGCAAAGTGCATGGTCCATGCCTCAAAAAGTGATTGAATGCTAAAAATGCGTTTTTGACTCGCACCTTGTTGTCACTCATACGTACCTTATGCATGACGCAGTAGCGTAGCGAGGCGCCTGATATTAATAAGTACGAATTCGAATTCGTTTCTAACGAGGCACAGCCATGGTGCGCACCAAAAGAAGCATCCGCGAAGGGCTCGCGGGAAAGCGGAAGATGTTCGCATGAAAATCGATCGTCCAGATTGAAACAATTTCCCCGTCCCGTACCCATGCATAGTGTGGCAGTACACGCAGCCCTGGGCACAATACCGGCTTCTCTGAGCGAAACAAGCAAGAAAACTAACGGGAAGCGGAAATGTGAACGTATGTAATAGCTGCGCTCGTGCATGCAAAAGAACCGAACTCTTCATCTTCCGACGCGGCCGTAATTGTTTCGTTTCTTCTAACTTCGAATCTCGGGATGTGTCAATTTTCTCGAATTTATTTCCCTCTGCTTTAGTACTCCCCCGTATAACGTCGTTGAAGCTTCAGGAAATGACTTGAAACGAACGCGTGCCTGCGCTGTGCCCATCTGGGCGCCTCCCTTTATCTTCCGACCAGCTCCCCATCTCCCAGGAGGCTGCTCGCCGTTCTCCGGGCGGCCCTCAGCAGAGCGGTGTAGCTGGCTTTTCTATTTGTATATTGCAGCGCAGCCGTCCCTTTGTGCCAGCCGTCTTCCTTCTCATTGCAGCACTTTTATTTGTCTTTGTTCTCTTTCAACTCTTTCCCTTCGCTCTCTTCTTATCGAAACTCCTCCTCCCTTTACCTATCGTTCTGCCCTCTCAAACTTCAACTGAAGGTCTCACAGCCTGGCCATATCAGTACGCTCATAACCTGCAAGCTGCCTCCAGTGGCTCTGCGCATAGGGAGGGTAGGTTCTGATCGGCGGACTGCAAGATTCGGATTCAGAGTGGTTGGTATTCAATCCTGGAAGACTAGCGTAGTCCCAAGAAGACGAGGACCGGAGAACAGCGAACGAACACAAAGTCCACGCTGGAAATATTCGCGGAATCCTTGGCGCGGTCTGACGTGGCGCAGTTCGATGTGCCACGTCACTGGCACATGCCGTATTCTGCGCACGCCGTGCCCAGACAGCGGCAAGCACACAACACCAAAAACGTGCACTCTGGGTGCACCCGCGCTTCTCTGGCATCGCCGCTTCGGTCGGCGCTGTTGGTTGTGCGCGACAAATGTCACACGCTATCAACGCGGGATAACTGCGTAGGATCGATGAGAGACAGGTTTACTCCGTAGCTGTTAAGACTTAAAGGACAATTCACTCCATAACTGTCAAGGATTGAGGGACAATCTAAAGTGCGCTCGGACATTTGTGTTCAGTGCGTCGTTCCCTTGCTCTCCTGACTTCGTCCATCTTGGAATTATAGAGTAGCGAAAGTAAGACGAGGACGCGAAAAGAACTCATAAACATATACAGGAGTGGTGAGGTGCCCGTGTGTAGACGTGCTCCTCTCGTGTCCTGACCAAGATACGACACGCATGACGGGTGTGCAGAAATTATGACGGAATACAATATCTGGATACTCCTTTACCTCATGCAGCTATGCAACGAAGCCGACTACGACCAGTGAGACAGCCCCCGACGTCCTTTCCGTCTCTTATACACATCAATTCCGAGAGCCTTTAAAGCGAAGCTTTCTTTTCGAATCTTTTGGGACTTTCCTGATCGTGGATGCTGGGTGGGCGGATGCTGCTTCTGCTGTCTTGCCAAATAGCTGGCACTACCATATTTACGGCCCATGCAGGCGTCCGAGCTGCTGGCTTTGTTTTCTACGAAATTACTTAGTGATAAAATAAATTGTACCTATTGCATTAAATATACTTCTTCAACGGAGCAAATATTTTATAAAGCAAACGCTTCTAAACATTCTACGCCTAGCTTCCGAACCATTATGTCAGAATTACGTGTATACGTCTGCCGTGCCAACGCCAACTATATCATTCAGATGATCGCCACGTCTTGCTGCTGCTGATGGTTTCCAAGCTACGGTACACCTTCGCAGCGAGGGATTCGCAAGAAAGCCGGTGGCACATTACATTTAAAAAGAAATATTCAAAAAATGAGAAAATGCGCTCTTCTGCATGTGCGCGAGAGCACACGAGGGCGTACCAGTTTGCAATGCACCAAAGACGCATAAATAAAATCCTCATCATCATCATCATCGTCGTCGTCGTCCTCGTCGTCGTCGTAATCATCGTCAGCCTGTTTTATATTCACTGCAGGACGAAGGCGATCTCCAATTACCCCTGTCCTGCGCCAACCGATGCCAACTAGCGCCCGCGTATTTCCTAATTTCATCGCTCTACGTAGTCTCCTGCCGTCCTCGACTGCGTTTCCCTTCTCTTGGTATCCATTCTGTAACCCTAGTGGTCCAACGGTTATCTAACCGACGCATTACATGACCTGCCCAGCTCCATTTCTTTCTCTTAAAATCACTTAGAATATCGTCTATACCCGTTTGCTCTCTTATCCAAACCGCTATCTTTCTGTCTCTAAACATTATGCCTAGCAAACTTCGTTCCATCGCTCTTTGTGCAGTCCTTTACTTGTTCTCAAGATTCTTTGTATATCTCCAAGTCGCTGCCCCATATATCAGCACTGGTAAAATTCACTGATTGTACACCTTCCTTTTCAATGATTATGGCAAGCTTCCAGTCAGGAGCTGACAATGTCTGCCGTATGCGATCCAACCCATTTTTATTCTTCTGTGAATTGCCTTCTCATGGTCAGGGTTCCCTGTGATTAATTGATCTAGATAAACGTACTCCTTCCCAGAGTCTAGAGGCTGACTGGCGAACCTGAACTCTTGTTCCTTTGCCCGGCTATTCATCATTATCTTTGTCTTCTGCATATTAATCTTCAACCCCACTCTTCAACCCCACTCTCCGTTAAGGTCCTCAATCATTTGTTGTAACTCGTTTGCATTGTTGCTGAATAGAACAATGTCATCGGCAAACCGAAGGTTGCCGAGATATTCGCCGTCGATCCTTACTCCTAAGCCTTCCCCTTTTAATAGCTTGAATACTTCTTCCAAGCACGCACTGAATAGCATTGGATAGATTGTGTCTCCCTGTCTGATCCCTATCTTTATAGGCATCTTCCTGTTTTTCTTGTGTAGAATTAGGGTAGCTGTAGAACCTCTGTAGATATTTTCCAAGGTGTTTACGTAAGCGTTCTGTAATCCTTGATTAGGTAATGCCTCTATGACTGCTGATATCTCTACTGAATCAAATGCCTTTTCGCAATCTGTGAAAGGCATACAGAGAGGCTTGTTGTACTCCGCGGATTTCTCGATAACCTGATTAATGACGTGGATGTGATCCATTATAGAGTATCCCTTCCTGAAGCCAGCCGGTTTCATTGGTTGACAAAAGTATAGTGTTGCCCTTATTCATTTGGGGATCACTTTTGTAAATATTTTATATAGTACAGGGAGTAAGCTAATGGGGCTATAAATTTTCGATTCTTTAACGTGTCCCTTTTTCTGGATTAGTATAATGTTTACATTCTTGCAGTTTTCTGGGACCTTTGCATTCGATAGACACTTCGTATATAGAACCGCCAGTTTTCCAAGCAGTATGTCTGTATGTAAATTTATATAGCTCTATTAACCATTTCACGACCTTCCCGTATAATCAAAAATGTGCAATGGATCTGCCAATTACTGTTCCAGTATATGCTGTAGATTAAAGCAAGAATAAAAGCTAATTGTGGGCTGCTTAGGCGCTCATCTTGATCGCAATTTAGCCGTTGTAGTCATCGCAAGATTTCTTCGATCGCAGATTTGTCGCCGAAAAACTTGTGACACAGCGGTGGTCATTCTGAGGCAGATTCAGTTTTGTACGAAATCTATACCGTTACAAGCAATCAAGCAGTTGGAATGTTTGGATGGTTCTTAGCGATACCATAGTGGCGATACGATATAAGTTATACTTGAAGTTCGCTTCCATGCTTCCTCATCAGTAAAACCTTGCCGTCTAGTCATCCTCGTTCTACATGACGTGTGCTTGCGCTTTTGTTTGTCAAGAGTCTTGCGCGTCTCTGTTTCTAGATTTGACCCAGAGTCATGGGACGCGCTCGAGGTGCAGTGGCGTCTGCATTGTTCAGTAGAAGAACATGCACTCAGAATGCCAGAAGAACTGGCGGATACTGCCACGAAGCTCCGCATTGCCCTTCGGGTCAGTGAACTGACTCTGTTGACGCGGTCATGGCAGCGTGAGCTACGGAGGCGTTTCCAATGCCTCATCGCAGCGTCGTCTGTGTCAGCTGCTGCTTGGCGATGCAGACGTAATCCGTGTGCACACCATGAAGTTCTGCGCTTTGCAATAAACTCGCTTTTACAGCGAAGCTGTATACCCCTACTTTCCAAGGAAATTTTCGTGTCGTAAGCAAAAAAAAACTCCCCATACGTGGGCCGATCCCGGAGGTAGTGCAATATCGGGCCCACCAACGGGGGAGGTGAAGCAGGCGGTAAGCACTTCCCATACGTGGGCCAATCCGTAAGATAGTGCAATAGCGGCCCGAACCGATGTGGAAGTGAAGCAGGCGTTAAGCACTCCCCATACGTGAGCCGATCCCGAAGATAGTCAATCAATCAATCAATCAATCAATCAATCAATCAATCAATCAATCAATCAATCAATCAATCAATCAATCAATCAAGCAAATTTATTTACTAGAAACAAATTGAACTGGGGGGACACCTGGGCAAAAAGTTGTAGCAGCAGCTTGACGGACGCCCAGGGTCCCTTACACGGCAGTAGCACTGACATGATATATGCACAGAGGGCTTTATACACAACAAACAGTGCACATGGCACGTATGCATAAAAAATTACATTTTACACTTTAATGCAATATACTAAAATGTCGCTATAAAGAAAGGAAGTAATCACGCAAACCATTTTTTTTAGCGTAGCTGGGTGCTTATATTTGTTTAGTACAGTCGGTATGTTATGTGTTAAGGACTGTAGGTTGTAATTGTTTCGAAACCATGGTACCTTCCATACCTCGGGGTTTCGTGCACTATGTTTTGTGTGAGTGCAGAGTTCTAGCTGAGCAAGGGATGTCAAATAATCCTTAACAGGTTTGGATGAGAAGTAAATTGTTTCTAGTAATCTATGTTCACATAATTTATCTAGGCGGTTTAGTCTGTATTTGAGAAATATATTATCTGTTGATGAAAGCCGATCAGCATTCTCTATATACCGAGCGATTTTCTTTTGAAGTATTACCAACTTTTGCAAGTTAGATTTAGATGTTGTAGCCCATACAAGGTAAGAGTAAATTATATACGATAAGAAGAGACCATAGTATATTTGAAGTTTGCGCGAGTATGCCCGGTATACATATTATACCGGACCTACCCGCGGTGGAAGTGAAGCAGGCGTTAAGCACTACCCATACGTGGGCCGATCCCTAAAATAGTGCAATACCGAGCCGACCCGTGGTGGAGATGCAGTTCGCCATTAAGGGGCAGGCATACACAGCTTCGCTGGTCATCCTTCTTCACAGATTGGAAGGGCACTGAGATTTTTTTAGAGAGCCGAATGCATTCAGCGCTGCGGCTTCCAGAGCACTTCCTGTTACGTCGCCTCCCACGCGTGATTATTCGCTCTTTGTAACGCATTTTAAAAACATGGCACGTACGACTATTGAAATAGATTCTGGCTCTCGAGGATTTCGTACAATGCTCAGTGGGCTGTCTCAGGTTCCACCTGAGGTACCTGACCGTCTTTGCGGCACGACCATCAGCTGATGAAGTGCAAGGCAGCATCATCTTTTATGAACCGTGGCTCGACCCCAGGGCCGTTGAGTTTTACCTAACGTTCTGAGAAGATATTGGTGCCCTTTTAGTATCTGTTATCAAGAGCTGCTTTGTGAACTTTGAATTCCCGTCTAGTTTTCGCGACGGTCGTATTGTGCTGATACCTAAGCACGATCCACCATCAGTTCGTCCAGAGAAATGGAGGCCAATCACGCTTCTCAACATTGAATACAAAAATCTTCTCAGCTGTTGTCACCCGGCTCTCGGTAAGCCTGATCCCTTCCTTAATAGGACACCATCAGACATGCTCAGTCCCTGGCAGAGATACACAGTCTTTCGCTTGTTATACGTGAAATAATGACACACGCGCTCACCAGGTCGGCACGTGGTCTCTTAGTTTCACTAGATCAAGAAAAGACATTCGATCGCCTTAAACATAGCTACATGTTTAATGTACTGACTTCGTTCGGCTTTCCGTAAAATTTTGTTGAACTTATTAGGAATGCCTATTCGAGTATTCGAAGTACATTATTCCTTGATGGTCGTGAAAGTTCACCATTTCCCGTTACTCGGGGTGTCCGTCAAGGGTGCCTTCTACCCCAGTACTCTTTGTGCTCAGCCTTGAGCCATTTCTGCGCTCAGTAGTGAGAGACCCTTACGTATGCGGTCTCCCACTGCCTGGTAGCGGTGTTGTGAAGGTTAGAACGACAGAAAGCTGAGCTAGTTGGTAAGGATTCATTGTGCAAAAAAAGAGGTGAGGCGTGCACACAGGACACAAGAGTAGAGAAGTGGACAACACGAACACCGCAGCGTTCGTGCTGTCCACTTCTCTACTCTTGCGTCCTGCCTGCACGCCTCATCTCTTTTTTTGCGTTGTGAAGGTGACAGCCTTCGCCGATGGAATCACATTGTATCTCAGGAATGAAGATAGCTTATCCCGTCGCCTTCGAATTTTCGCTGAGTACGGAAATATTTCAGGTGCTGCGCTAAATTTGACAAAGTGTCGTTATTGTTCATTGGTTCACCACAGACACGCCTAAGTCCCCTGTTCCGTCTTCTAAAGAGCAATTCTCTTCGTATTTTAGGCCTTGATTATCCCTATGATGGTATATAAGACTCCGTGTGGCTATCAGTTCTTAAAGATGTAAGGCGAAATATTTAAGATGTTCAAGGGCATGATTCACCACTATTAGAGAGAAGGTACTTAGCACAGGCTGTATTCTGCGGCCGACAGTGATACGTTTGTTACGTTGTACAGCCACCATTACGGGTTACTAGGTCCTTGCAGTCCCTTCTTGGTTCCTTTTTCTGGTCGGGCAGTACAGAATTGGTCTGTCGCGCGGTGCTTGGGTGACGACGCTGACGTGGTGAGTTCGCGTTCCCATCCGTGTCCTTACGCTGCCGCTGGCTTGCTCTGCGATTTCTGCTCCGCCTGCTACAGCGTCATCAGTGTCCTGCGCGTGAACTCGCTTGCTATTTTCTTGGCACAAAAATTCGTTACATTTTACCGGGCGTACACTTGAACCGCGGACCACAAGTGTAGCGTCTAGGGTGGCAAGTGCTTCCGACTCGTTACAGGCTAGAGCGGTGGGGTGTTGTCCTATCTTCGCTGTCTCCCAATTGCCCCCTTCAAGAATCCAATAAACATGTGCTGCTGCAATGCGTCGTTGCCAGGATATTTTGGAGGGCCGTGCATACTGGTTTCCGTGGCCTTGGAGTTAACCACTTTATTACATCTGGTCGCTGCTCACGTGCCCGCCTCAGGCGTGACTTTTAATTGCTGCGGGGACCTTTTTGTCTATGCCTTAACCGGTGCGGAGCAGTTGCCGCGGGACATCGTCGCGGCGCTCTGTTTCCACTTCTGGAGAGGCTCCGCTTTGAGCTACTGTCGTTTCTGTCAGAGCAGTTGTTCTTCCTTGCAGAAGAAGAGTTCCTTCGACAGTGGTCATGCCGTTTCCTGTTGGAGGCTGATGGACGCGTATGGCTTAATTTTCGACCAGCCTGGTTCTTTTAGCCAGCTCATCAGAAGTATTCATTTAACGCACATAGAATGTATGTGGCCATGATTTCAGTGTGTGTGCTCTCGTATACATTATCATTTTTGTATATACACATCTCATCCACATCACTTCAAAACTGTGTAAAGTGTTCTGTCGCATCATCATTGTACATAACCATTGTGTACACTGTATATATGGAACATCATTTTTATATATGTGACATTTAGTTAATGTGTAACTGTGCTTTTCCATGGGTCTATGTGATTATATGTTGGTGAGTGAGGACTCGGACACTACTTTGAAAACGGGTTATGCTTCGTTTTTTTTTTTATATGTTATCGTCCTAGTGGAATTGTGCCGTCATTGTGACTCTGTGTTGATATCGTGACTTGTCGAAATAAACTTTTTCTAAACACAAAATTCGCTTTCAAAAATTTCACCGACGATTACGGTACTGTCTAATGCGAAATTTGAGCGCAGCTCTATACCTGTTTTCATTTCGTGGTATATTGAGGCAAATAGTTTGAGAGAGACATGTAGCAGCGTCGGCAATCGTCGAAAATCTTATCTGTGGGTCATGTCGGATTTTATACATGGCTCGTCGAAGGTTCCAGTGCGATCGCAGGTGCCGCTTGGCTTCCAGAAAGTACTGCACAATTCGCGTCGCGGATACAATCAGACTACAAAATAATCGCAAACCATGACAATCGAAAGAGGCGCGAACAAGACTAAACCAAGCAAACCAAACACGCGCGGACGCGAGCTGACGCGAGCAAACGATAGTATGAAACGACTACGCTAAGACCAGATACGGGTACGCAACGAGCTGTCGGGTGAGTACTCATGAAACCAGTTTCCCGCGCTCACGTCACTGAAGGGTCTGCTCTTATTGGTCTCTGCCCTTCGCGGCTCGCGTCTTTCATCTGCCGCTCCGCGTTCGCTCTTCAATCTTTCGCTGTCATGCTCGTTCACCATGTTACACCGCCGACGCTGGCCGGAGCAATGGGCTATTAAGAGCTGCGCTCTAAAACAAAACTCCACTTCGGTCAAAGCGAATCTTTCGCGAACCTTTCTGCAAGTAGGTTCAGTGGAAGGTCCGGGATGGTATCGTCAACATCGTCAAATTCCGCCATGTTGTCAAATTCATGAATGTCTGCACTATAAGAAAATCAGAGACCCTGCTTTCTGGGCCAATTAAAGCTGCACCAATGCGAATTCGTCAATATGGCGGGATTTGGCAATGACCAGAGTAGCCCCACTTGATCTCAGTGCTCGTACTGCGGCCGTAGACGACGCGAACATAGAGGAAGACGACGCGTGCATTATACACAGAGGAAGTAACACACACCACAGGCGCCGACTCCCAACTGAAGGTTTGCTGAGGGGCCGCAATAAACGAAAAAGAAGAGCGGGAAAACAGCCGACACGTAATAAGTTAGCCGCAGAATGTGCTACATATCAAAAACTCCAGTTTCTGGATATCAACCTTGGTTTCCACGACGACCACGTCTGCTGGCACTATCCCCCCCCGCATGGCGAAGGGCCTGCTCCCTTTCACGTCAGCCCACTCAAAACTCGTCAAACGCATGGTAGGCACCACTGCGTTAAGGAATGCCCTCACCCGGTCCCTCCAATACAAGGTAGGATTAGGCTTTAACGAGCAACTGCAAAGACAGCGAAACGCAGGGTACCCTGGAAACTTACTTCGAGGCCTAGCCGAAAAGCTGCTCTCTGAGCTTCTCCGGCAGCCCAGCAGGAAGCAGCTCCCCGACAGCAGAAATCGGTTGAGCGTTATTCTGTACATTCACAGCGTTTCGCACAAGATTAAAAAAGCTTGCTCTAAAATCAGACGTGA
This sequence comes from Dermacentor albipictus, assembly GCF_038994185.2. Classification (NCBI taxonomy): domain Eukaryota; kingdom Metazoa; phylum Arthropoda; class Arachnida; order Ixodida; family Ixodidae; genus Dermacentor; species Dermacentor albipictus. The sequence goes on from NC_091821.1 coordinate 395,746,001, forward strand.
AATCTTTCTTTTCTGTTCCCAACAAGCTTGGTCGACTTTACAGGCGCTTACCGTTGAAGGGCCCAAGAAGTCTGCGTGCACCACATATCAAACAAGGCCTTTTGTAGGATTGTACGCCCAACATCGCCTACGAAATTCCCCTCTCCTGTCAGAAGACCTCCATTGAACGAACGGGCGGTTGTGTAAACCAACGACTCAGTGAACATCACAACAATCACCGACTAAAACATGGTAACAACATGGCTCTTCACTGCAGTCTGTGCGGGTGCATTCCTGATTTTGGGATTTGCCAAGTCATAGGACGCTATAAAAGTGCTTATGACAGCCTGATAGATGAGGCCTTTGCAATCAGCCGAAGAGGTGAAGCTTGTGTAAGCGCCCCATCCTTAACGCTCAGTAAAAAAGTGATTAGGTACTTTCAGGATGTATAAGAAACCAGCGCGCGTGTAACTGAGCGGTAATTCATTTGTTTTTATTGCGACACTCCAGGTGCATTTCTGCCGTCGGCGTCGCCGTCGCTGTGAGGTTCCGTATGAGTGAAAGCGTGTGAGTGTGAGCCGGCGAAAGCCGCCCAATCTCGCGTGCGCCAGGGAGGAACGCGGCCCGGATTCATGCCCTCTCCTATCGCGTGCGAGGCAGGGGGGGGGGGGGGGGGGGCGGTTAGGCGACGGAGGAGGTGCGTTCTTCGGCAGCTGCCAGGATCAACGTTACTAGACTAGCTTCAGTTTTAAAACTCGGCGCCGTTGCGCGGAACCGCCACCCGCCCGCGCCTTCGTGGCGCTGCAGTCGCGCCCGGCTTCACTTCCTCACTAGCCGGCTACGCGGGCGGGCCGGACTAAGCGCGCGGTGCAGCGTATTGTGTGGTTCGTTGTTGAAGGCGAATTTCAGCAAGCATGTAATCCGCGAAACTGTAGCTTTCGCCGAGTTTGTTGAGAATATAAGCAGACGATGCCGTGGTGCTGCGCACCTGGCTGCATAGGCGGCTATCGGAACGATGTCGACAGTTCGGCGCGCTGCTTTTTCTGTGCCGCCAGCAATGCGACGCTTCGCTCGGCGTGGAACAGAGCGATTCTGTTGTTGTTGTTGTTGTTGTCCTGAGTGGCCGTGGCACATACCCACAGTGGGGGATTGGCCAAGAATCGGGCGGTTTAATTAGCTGCCTAAAATAATAATGATAACAAGGGAGTTAACAATTTGGGCGTGTGAGTTTAAAAGTAAACGTTTTGTGTTTGGAGAAAAAAGAAATAATCAGATGAAAACCGGGTATAAGATAACAATAATAATAATAATTAATTAAAGATAAGAAATAAAAGAAAGCTATGGTTGGAAGGGAGAACGATCAATCTAACATGGAAATCGATTGGTTTCAATGAGGTAATTTTGGATCGCCAAGCAAACATTTCTGTTGCTGAACCCAACAATGGAGGCTCCAAAAGATAGGATCACAGGCACTGATAAAGTCAGACCAATAGAGCGAAGCGGGATTTCGAGTAGTCGTTTTCTTATAATAGAAAAACGTCTGCAAGACAACAAGAAATGGTCGATTGTCTCCGCTTCGCCACAGAATGAGCATAGTGGTGAGGGGACCAGACCAGACCTGTGGAGGTAGAAGTTCAATGCAGGTATACGGCAGCGCAGCTTCGTGATAGACACTTCAATTTTCCGTGTTCGGCAAAAATCTCTGTTCCAAGGGTGCAGGAGATGTCCGTACTCCACAGAGTTAGTAATTTCGGAGCCTGATACTGACTGTATAATGATACTCCTGCGAAATCTAGCTGCAATTACATAAGTAGTCAAAGGGCAGCAAGGAAGAATCGGGCCACTTATCGATGCCTTGGCTAGAGAGTCTGCAATTTCATTAATGATTAGTCTTTTATGGCCGGGCACCCAAATCAAACGCACGCTTCTCAAGTAACCAGGTACCAATGATTGAAATGTCCTCATCACGCGAGAATCACTAGAAGCAGTAAGGGATGAGCACAATGATAAAGAATCACTAACTATCATCGCTGACGTAATTGATGGTCCTAATTTGCGTAATGCTAGCACCACGGCCATGAATTCGGCTATTCCTTGTGCCGACCGGCACACGCGCTCGTGCCACTGCTCCTACGTTCATCGTCGTCTTCCACAGCTGGCTGCGTTGCCGTTCATCATTCCAGCGTAGAATTTCACTTCTGTCATCGTAATGGGGAGGCCGCGTTTACGGTGGGAGGGGCCATTGCTTAAGGCAGTATGAGCCACTCATTGTCTTACGTAACGGATAGATTTAATTTCTGAAGAAACTTAATTTTGAGTAATCGCAAATCGGGCGAAAGCAGCTAATCACGCCTCCGAGCAAACTCGAGACATCGAACGCAAGCGACAACGGCGGACTACGGGCATATCGTCAATGACGTCGTTCTCTCAATCGCAGCCGATTGTGTGTGTTACCGCATAATTCAGAAATACTTTAATGAATCCTCTAGATTAACCCAGTGATAAACACGGGCCGCACGTTTCAGCTTCGCTGGTTAACCATCTTCACGGAGTGGAAGAGCAGATGATATTTTTGTGTGTGTGTGTGTGGCTTGTGTGTTCAATGACTGACCTCATCTTTCTTTTTGTTGCGCTTCTTTGGCGTGGCGAGAAGCCTCGGTGGGGATGAAGATCATCCTAATCATACACTTTGGCCAAATGTTCAGGCTTCTGAGCCTAAACTGCGCGAAACGTTAAGACGGCAGGAAAAAACACAGCTTCCGCGCTTCGCTCTATGCGTTTCTTTCTTTCGTGCAGTTTACCCTTATTACAGTATGAACCAACTGGCCCGATAAATCTTATTGCTGTAGGTGGATACCGCTTTCTCATGGTATCACTAATTCGGACAAGGGAGAACGCCAGCGAGCGTGAAACACGCGCAAACTGCCCGTCCGCACGGGCTGAAGGCTGCGGCGAGGCGTCTGCAGTGGAGCCCGATGGAACGGCGCTGCCACCTGGCGGCTGTCACAGAAGTGGCGACACCGGCTGTAAGCGCGCGGGCGGAGAGTTTTACAACTGAAGCTAGTCTAGTAACGTTGGCCAGGATGTCTCCATCTATGGTGTCTCCATGTCCTCCTCGCCCGCCGCTCCGCACAGAATGGAGACAGCGTGGCGTCTACTACGGCGTTGGCCACACGAATCGCGGACGCCGTAGTAGATGCCTTTGGCGGACGCTGTAGGGAATCGTTGCCGGCGTTCGTGCTTCTTAAAAGCAGTCTGCGCCGTAGCCAAAGTGCACGCCCTCATGAACCTCATCTTCAAAGCAATCTGCGATATTTGCTAAGGGCGCGTAGTGCCGGTAGCTTCGTATGCGCGTTTCGGTGTTTCGTTCGCGCTGAAGCGACAGATTCAAGGAGGTCGACTGCCTCGCTGCTGCTGCCGCAATTCCTCACTCCAGAGTTTTCACAGACAGTTTGCTGTCATTGAGCGAGATCTGTTCATGTTTGCCTGTGCGCGCGTGATACTGTGCTGGTTAAGTTACTTAAGACACGTTGACGGGCTAGTTGGTTTGAATCCGTGATAGAATGGGCAAGCGCGGCTGAACAAGGAGGTGGAAGCAGACACGCAAACACAGCGCCCTCTCTGTTTGTCTGTTTCTGTCTACGTCCTCATTGAGTCACGCCTACACATTATCATTGTTAATTTAGTTAGTAAGCGAATGTTTACAAGCTTATGCGGCCGATAAAACTACTATCTGTACTTCGTACAGCTATCTGCTAAATCGCTCTCGCAATCAGTGCTTCGCCTTTCGGGCGGAACTGCGAAATTTTTTAGTTTCATTGCTTTGTCAACCCGTCTGATTTACCATGCGACAATGGCTTGCTGATCATGTGTCGGTTGTTTTCAAGCCACTGCTTTTCGTTTATTGCACTATTGCAATAAACCTTCACTTGTTGGTCAGCGCCTGTGGGATGTGTTGCTTGCTCTGTGTATTGTCGTATTTGCGCTGTTTTAATGCGTTTAGAAAAAGTTCATTTCAACAAGAAACGATGCACTGATAGCATTAAGGACCCTGTGTCACAGAAAATTCGGCGTCGGCATCCGGTGTCGGACATCGTTTCGGCAAATAGAATTTCCAACCACGCTTACCCAAGTTCTCCATTTCGCGCAAGAAAGTTACTGAACTAATTAGATGTCTCAAGCTAAAATAAACTGAAAAATCGCAAAACAGACTTACATGGAACCTACAGACATGATAACGTCGGATTGTAATTTGAATATACGAGGTAACATTATTCTGTTACTCGAAAATTCAAACAAGCCCCTGTTCAAGCGTTTCTACCATACATAGACCGGCCACGGCGTCCGCCATTTGCGCACGCCGGCGCGGGTAAATCTTGGATACCGCGGAGCAGCGCACCCGGTTCCTTGCAGCACCTCCAAATAGCGCTCGCCTCCACCGCATAGCGGCCCACGCAAGAGGCCGCGTTTCTACCAGAAAGCTCGCCTTCGTGCATACCGCTCGCCGCCAGCGTTTCCCGCTAAACATTAGATTACATAAGTTGCGGTTGCTGGGAAGTGTGGGGAAGCGTGTGTTTAGAGAAAGTTTACTTAAATAAGGGACGATACGAACACTGAGTCACAATCACGGCACAATTCCACCAGGACGTTAACATATACAAGAAACCAAGGGTTGTATACACGGCACGTTCTCAAAGTAATGTCTGAATCCTCACTCGCTAACATATAACAACACAGACCCACGGAAAAGCACAGTTAAACATGAACAAATGGTCACGTCTATAAAATGATGATCATTATATAATGTATACACAACGGTTATGTACAATAATGATATGACAAAGACATTTTACACAATTTTGTAGTGATGCTATGAGACATGTTTGAATCAGAAGCAGATGACAAGGAAATTTATTCACCCGTAGGCACGCTTACAACTGTGGTAAAAACAAAAAGTACCATATGAGGTACATCACATGTAATGCATCATACTTGATGTAAACAAAACAGATTAACAAATGAAATAATAAATGGTGTCTGCTTGACACTGGCTTTGCCACACACAACAACAACAACAAAACTCATTACCGCATCCACGCACAAGCATTATTGTCGGCCTCGAATTTATGAAACAGATGCGTTGCGTTAACTTGGCACTTGAACGAGAATATCCAGGCAAGTTGCGGGAACAGAACTAGATCATCCCGGCAACCATTCATGACCGCATTACATTCTCTAGTGCCTTCCCAAGCAAGTTACAAAAAATGTTGCTTCCGAGTTTCCCAAATGTTTGTCAACAATATCACTCAAGCTGTAACTTCTAGTATGCTTAAGTTTTATTTCACGTTTCCATAGCGACGTTCAAAAGGCAGACACAGGGCGCTATATGTACACGTGGTTATGATCGTTTGGTGCTGAGACAGGGTTGCCAGCGCTTTTTTTCAACGCTAGTGGACCGCTAGGTGCGCGGCGCGTCGGGCGGCGTCCAAGCCGGTAACGTCGGGTGCACAGCGTATGGCTGTTTTTGACCGAGAGGAGACTTGTAATGAGGTTCTGTCTGTGATCGGAAACTATTGCGTTCATATGGACCAGTCCACAGTTTGGCGCGGTGCGCTGTGATGTTGTGGGGTGTGCCGTTGCGAACGGCCACCTCACAACGGCCATTTCAAGATTGTGGCTAGTTTCATCTCCAACCAATCTGTTTTCCCGGTAGCCAATTCATGCTTACATCTACGCTCGATTACGGGAGAGCCCGCATGTTTTTTTTATTATTTTACAACATACCTGTGTTGTCAGGTAAGGCAGGAATAAAATCACATTGTCGGCCGCTTAGGCATTCATTTTGGCCGGAGTTTGCCACCGTAGTCGACGATACATTCTCTTCGGACGCAGGTCTGTCGTCGCAAAACTTGTGAAAAATCGATGGCTGTTTCGAGGCAAATTTCGGCTTTTACGATGTTGATTTCGTCACATACATGTAAACAATGAGCAGAATCAGCATTATTTATCCGACCAATATGCAGGAACACTTCGTTAGTTTCCAAAATCCGCCAAAAAAAAAACATTCAGCGGCCGTCGCTGACGTCTTGCTACTACATTCGGCGAAAGGCCACGGGTGTTCTTCTGGAATTCTTGGATTGTCAAATTCCGCCATATTCCCAAATTCTGGAGTGAGGGCAGCTTGAGCCAATCATAGACGCCGTAGCAGCCCTCTGGGCCAATCTGAGCTGACAGTATGCCGGAATTTGACACTGTCCGGAGTAGTAGCACCGGGTCGGCAGTTTTGGAGGAGGGCGATCGGCGAGTTACGTAAGAAGCAAAATGTGTTTTTGTGAACCCAAAGAGCAGCCCACGTCGACGGCGGCGTACAATTCTACACGGCTGACGGCAAATATTGGTATCGAGGAAATCCTATATATATATATATATATATATATATATATATATATATATATACATATATATATATATATATATAGTTATATATATAGTTGTTTTTTCATTAATTTTTTTTTTCATTTTTTTTTCATTAATTAATTAATTTATCATTACTTTATTTCATTTATTAAGCACATGCAATTTCACCTATGTTGTACTTGGTGTCAGTGTTTGTTGGCTTCTCATTATATGACTAATAATTATCGGGTCCCTCGGTTAACCCCCTTTCTTCTCGTTTATTACATATATATATATATATATATATATATATATATATATATATATATATATATATATATATATATATATATATATATATATATATATATATATATATATAGTAACCTACAGTTACGACGGCCGTTTTTCTGTAAACTCATTTATTCCGGGCGAACCTGTGCCCGTCAACAAAAACGTCCCTTGAGCTTCGCTTCTGCTAACGTCGTTCTCCTCCTTGTCGCCTCCTGTCGCGTGCCAGTCCGATTCTCGCGCACGAGCCGCCGGTCTGTCAGCACCGGCCCAGCGTTGCCTTGCGGTGCTTTTCTTGACGCTTGCGGTGCTTTTCTTGACGCTTGCGGTGTGGCGGCTCTTTGAAACGCAGTTGGGATGTGGCGGTCGTCTTGTGTTCTCGCAATGCTGGCGGCAATATATATATATTTAGGGAAGTTACTTAATATTTTTATCAAGTTAGGTTATTTCAACCGAACGTGTTTTATGCCGGGGTCCACCATTAACTTTCTGTAATTAGCGGATGTGACTTTGGATGCGAACCTACACGCAGCCAGAAGGCAGGCAAGGGCAGATTACGTGGAAGGCCACCTAGCAACACAGGAAAACACGGTGTACACGGATGCAGGGCTATACCCGTGGGACAAGCACACTAGAACACACAGAGTAGCTACGGCTGTAGTAGACTACATGGGAGAGACAATCAGCTGCGCAACCATAAGGAATTGCACGGTAGCGGAGGGGGAAGAGGTCGCCATAGCGCTCGCAGCGACCGAAGGCTACCGAAGTAACAGATCACTGACCATATTAACAGACTCTAAAGCTGCATGCAGGCATTACATGTAGGGGAGAGTCTGTAAAGAGGCCCTGCGAATCCTCCTCGGAGCAGGAACCCTCGGAAATAAAGTGACACAAAAACTTTTCTGGATGCCGGCCCATACCGGGATAGAAGGGAACGTGAGAGCAGACAGTCTAGTTCGCGAGATCACATACCGAGCTGGACAGATAGAGCCTCTCGAGAACCCTACAACGGTGGAGCCGACGTATGCGGAAATATTAAACTACTGTAGAGGGCTCAGAATCAAATATCCTCCGCCACACACACTACTTACACAACAGGAAGCAGCCGACTGGAGAAGGCTACAAACCGGAACTTTCTATAATCTATACACACTAAGTAAAATGTACCCGACACAATACAGAAACTCCTGCTCATGGTGCGGAGAAATACCAACTCTTTACCACATAACATGGGAATGTAAGCATAACTACACATTCCATAAACATAAAAACCCGAGTGCGGAGCAATGGGAGGGCCTGCTCACCAGCAGCGAGCTCACCGCCCAAAGGGCGATCGTGCAGCACGCGTGCGAAGTGGCCAGGCTTAGTGGAGCCCTGGAATAGGGGCACACCCGTGCTGAAGAGCCAGGCAGCAAGCGCAAGACGGCTCACCGCTAAACCCCTTGATAGAACCAATAAAGTTTTTCTCTCTCTCTCTCGGCGCCAACGCGTAAAATATGCTCTCTTGAAAGAGATGGCGCCGCCATCTAGGAGCGGTGAGACGAAGTGCTGCATCACGACGACAACGAGCGCTCACAGTGAGCGCGTCGGTAGTCCCAGAGCAGCGGAGGCTACAAGGCGGTGTAGCCTGGTGTAGGCGGCGTAGGCCTTCTGCAGAGGTGACGACGCAGCTACCGCACATGGTTTGTCTTCTGCGCCCTATTAGCCTGTGATGCCTCGTCGCCTACGGAGTGCAGCTTCGACATGCATCAGCCGTGCTTACACGTCGCTATTGCTTCACTTGGGATTGCCCCAACTAAGAAAAACTGACAGTCCTTTTAGCACACGCCAAAGAGGGTGAAGGTGAAAGCCTGCGCGCTCAAGAAATATCCGTTAAATTACTTGACACTCTCATTCGAATGCATTTTTTTTACTTCTTATTGCTTGTTTTCTCACCCTAAAAGGCGTGGGTTCGAGTGCCTTAATTAAAGCTACCGTAATTCAACTCCACCGTAATTAACATCAAAGGTCGTGCGCGGTTCGAGCGCTTAATTCACTCTATTTTGATTAACTGTGCTTTTTGGCACGATTAGCGGCATCAATGTAGCAACTATGTGGAAGAATACAACGACGAATGCGCGAGCAGTGGCACGAGCGCTCCGATTAACGGTGCCTTCTTTAGCATAATTAGCGGCATCGATGTGGCATCGATGAGGAAGAGGCAATGTGGAAGAAGACGACGACCAACGCGGGAGCAGTGGCATGGGCACTCCGATGTTCTGTACCTCACAACGCGACCTTGAATCAGAGATCCAACCTTATAAATGCTGTGCTAAGTGGTGCGAAAAGGCAACGACATCGACGGGCAAACCTCTCTTTGTTCCGGTGAGAAATACGCCAGCGTGAAGCAGAACGCCATCGCGCGTTGGCTGCGCATGCTGAGAACTCTGCCGCTCGCATTCCTGAAGCCGAGCGCGTCGCAACTCAACCATAGAGAACGATGACTCAACTGGCTGCCCAGGACACAGCGTAGCCAAGCCACAATGCTCGTACCATCGCCGAAGCGACCCAGCAGTAGGATTCCGCGCGACAGCGGGACACAGCGTGCCACGCAAACCTGCATCACGGTCGAGGACCCGCAAATCGCGCGCCTTTCGCTGGAGCCCGAACTGAAGCTTTATCCTTTCGCTCCAGCCCGAGCTGATTCTAGTGACTGTTGGAAGCGAAATTTCGATTAAGGGCTAGAACCCTTTAATCGGAATTTTCAAAATTTGGTAGGTTTGAAAAGAAAATGGAAGCACGAAGTTTACAAATTCGTAACTCTGCACCTAGAACAGATATCGCAGTTCTGTAAACTTCATCCATTAGAGCATCCAACGCGCACATATTTGATGTGTCAATTTATGTTTTACGCGAATCTGTTAAATTGTTTTCAAGGCTTTTGCATAAGTTCTACTCACAACTTGGTGGTCTTTTTTGAAAGCCATGTATAATATATCGATTTCGTCCGCTTTAGATATACTATCAGGTGCCATTTACACAACTGTGATATAATCTTTCATTGCGGAGTGACAGAGCTGTAAGCTCCATAGTTTTGTTTTCTAGATATGTGCGATTCTGACCAATTTTCATTAAATAATGCACGACCTAAACCAAAAATTTGCAACAAACATTCGCTAGATTTGGCTTTTCCTTTGAAATGCAACGAAGATGATCAAATTTGGTGCAGTGGTCGCCATGAAGAACTATTTCACATTTCCCAGGTATTTACACAGCACACCCAGAGCGAAAGCTTACATCCAACCCCTACCCAGAAGCATGCACCACGAATTTCACGTCAAACGCCGCAAACTTCGAGCCAAGGCGCTACAACGCAGCTATGGACAGGCTGAAGAAGTCATGTGGACGCTGCAGCCTACGCCATTAAACATTGTTATGCTCTAGCGGTCGCAGACAGCCAGGGCAACACTGTTTCTTCAGCATCAGTCAAGACCACCTCGGCGGGCGATGCAGAAGAGGCCGCCATTGCACTCGCATCGGAGCTACCCGATTGCGACGTCATCATTAGTGACTCTAAGTCTGCTATCCGGAACTTCAGTAACGGCTACATTAACAACCTCGCGAACTCTCTACTTGTCGCTCACCCACCAGAAAATGACATCGCTGTCGTCTGGACTCCAGCCCATCAAGGACTCCACGGCAACGAAATGGCTCATGCCGCTGCTCGAGGATTCACTGACCGAGTGGCCGCAAATATGGGCCTAACTCTAACACCCAATGACTCTCAACAACACACCAATAAAGACACACTCGTCACATTTCATGAAATTTGCACACATTAGAGACAACAACGCCTAATGTATCCACCTCTCTCTGTGCCTAGAACGCGCCAGAGAGAAATACTGTGGCGCCAACTACAAACTCGCACTTTTCTTACCCCGCGCACTTTGCACTTATTCTTTCCCGCCGCATACCCGACACCCAAGTGTCGCTTTTGCCCTGTCCCAAAACAGATCTCTCCCACATCATGTGGCCGTCCAAACCGCGGTGGTGACCTCGGCCGTGGAGGCCGTCGGCGCCCAAAACCTTCCGGTCGTCTAAGTCAGCCGTCATTTCTGCCATTCTTTACGGCCCAACAGTTTCTTTCTCATGATCAATGCTGGTGTTTTACGAGCCGAAACTGCGATCTGATAATTCCGGCTTAATTTTGACCACCTGAGCTTCTTGAACGTGCCACCAATGGACTCGATCATTTTTGCGTTCAGCTCCCGCCGAAATGTGGCCATTGCGACCAGGATCGAACCAGCTGAACTACAATGGTGCGTCAACTACGGGATGATTTCATGAGCCACCACCGAGAACTTCCACGTTTCCCGTGGGACGAAGCTGCGCAGATAAGAACTAGTTTGTCAAAGGGAACGGCGCGTGCCGCGGGTCGACGCGCGAGTGCATGCTTCGACGTCGTCCATTATTCAGCGCTGGGTGTCAATAATTCAGGAGCCGCGATTCTGCAGCGGCCTAACGGTTGTCCCATTTCAATCAGCCACGCGAGGCGGCCGACAAACATCGCGGCAATTGCTCGGTTTGGTTAAACGATGGACAGCGTTATTGAGCATCTGTCTGTCTATAGCCCTGACGCGCAAAATAAAAGGAAACGCCCACAGACAGGGACGCGAGGCTGCTCTTGCGCCGTTTTCTGCGCAGCTGCAACAAGCCAGTCTGATAAGCTCGAACGACTATTAGCCCGTCAATTCCTTACGAAACTCAAAGAACGCGGTGTATTAGAGCTGTCTTTCAAATTCATTTGTTTCTCGTGCATTAGTCAGTCCTGAGTTTATCGACACGTTTGTAATGGCCGCGCGCAAATGATCGCGTCGTTCAATAAGGAAGCCATCAGTGGCAGATTGCACTCGCGGAATCAATGTCAATAAAAGAGACATAAGATTGTGCGTCCTTGTCTTCTTTTTTTTGTCACTGCGAAGGCCTGTCCGGCGAAAGCCTCCCTTGTGCAAAGGTTAAGCTACACGAACAAGAGCTTCATTTCGATTCACTCCCTCAGTAACAACTGTGCAATGATATCCCGGGCCAGAGTTGCTGTATATCTTCTCCCTTCGAGAGACATATGTAGTAACGCTACCAGGGGTGGATCTCCAACATCCCCTCTCGATCAGCTAGCTAATATCGGCACACTGACGTCACGATGCACTTCCCACTGCTCATTCTCGCACTAACTTCTCACTCACAGCTCTGCGCTTTTTTTTTTTTTGCAATTGTCGAGGACCACACCTGCACATTTCCCTCTATTCTTTCTGGTGCTTTAATTTAGGCCTCTCACTTAGCCCAAACTGTAGCTGTCTTCCGTGGTGGAGAGCGCGCTGCAATGAATGCCTTGCGATGTACTTATCCTATCGTATTGGCACCTTGCCTATGTCCTGCGTCAGCTCTGCACTTGCCGTGCCGGACGTAAGCTCCCAGAGCTGTCGGCCCCAAGCCCGGAATGCCTTCGATGAATTGTTTTATTAAATCATTCACATTTCATCAATTGCGCACAGGTGGCACTCAGCACTCTTTCGAGCAGCAAGCATCCGCTTGTGTTGATAAGAAAGGCATCCCTTCGTATCAGTCTCGCCGATACCACATTATTATATGAATGTTAATGAAGACAAAAGCGATGTTGCTGTGTGGATTTTATTGAGAATGTCGGCACAGGCTCATTATTTTATGTCCATCCATGTCTATTTCTTCCCGCTTCCAATCTTCGCTGCGCTGTACAAAAGCCGAAATTGATAAGCGCGAAATACTGAAGCAATTACAAAAATTTTAGACACCTGACAGAGGACGCGGCCCATAGCATAGCTTTGAAATGATTCACTCACATTACTCATCAACGACAAGCGCTCTTTTTTTTAGCAACCTTTCTTTAGCGAGTTACAGGTGGGCCTTCCCTAAGACGTAATTCAGAATGGAAAACGTAGCCTTTCAACATCGCCAGAAGGTCACTGTTGTCATGGCAATGGTGACGTCTTTTTAAACGAGCAAATAGCTATGCCCTGATAAAAACTCGAACCATTTTATTTTGAGACGGGTGTTCAGTCCATTTTGCTTTTGAAGAATTTATTTTCCTTTAGGGTATCATTTACAGTCTGAAGATTACACGTCAAGGCTGTTTTAACGATCTAGCTTAAAACAAAACTTTCATTATGGCGAACTTTGATTTTACCATTTACGCACTCATGAAGCACCGAAATTACTTGATTGACTGACCAGCTAACCTCGTTGAGAGGCTTCCGTAGGATATAAAGAAAAAATTAAGCCCTAATGACAGCTGCGCCATATGCTCTGTTGACGCGCTCAAAATATTGAGGCTTCTAAAATGTGTCCTTGTCACTCAGTTTGGATGGGAGCACACTGGAAGCATACTAACGGCGTGCCACTGCTCAAATTCCGACAGCTCTTTAGTCAGTCCTTCTCAACACTTCAAAGGGGGCTTCTTGTTTGTAGACATTTTTCTTGTCTGTAGACTTCCAGCCGCCTCTGCGAGCATTCTAAATTCTCCTCCATCTTGATTTCCTCGCACCCCTCCCCACGCCCAGAGCCACGTTTCCAAACACCACTACATCAACGAGGACAGAGAAGGAATTGCTTGTCAATGGGGGCTACGTCATGTTAAGTAAACGTGAAGGAAGCTTCGAGAGAGTGAGAGAGAGAGGGAGGGAGGGAGGGAGGGAGGGAGGGAGGGAGGGAGGGAGGGAGGGAGGGAGGGAGGGAGGGAGACAAGAGGAGGAAAGAGAGGGAGGTTAGACAGTGTAAGTACGGGCTGGTTACCCTGTGCTGGGGAAAGAGGTAAAGGGAATAAAAGGAGAAAGTAGAAAAAAAAGCTTCGAACTAGAATATTTTGGACGTGATCATCTGTAATAGTGGAAATCACATGGAGCGCTGAAAAACCGCTGTCGATATGCAACGACATCGCGCATTGAAACAGCGACATGTGTTTACGCCTTTCTTGCGTCAAATGTAGAGACAAGAGCAGGAATCGCTTCTAGTCTTATAATGACCTGATGAGCATTGGCGAGCGGCGAAAGCACAAGCTAGGATGACATAATAAGCAGGCGCATAGTTTGGCGTATCTTGACTGTCGTGCTACGATACGTTGACTCTATACCTCTTTCACCCTCAGCACTCAATCTGGGGTGGCCGCAGAACAATGGGCCTGGTCGCTGATCATTCCTTCAGCACAGTAGATCATACGTCGAATACTTAGATCTAGACGGGCAGCTTCTCATGTTGTTTAACGCCAGAATCCAACCAAGCGAATCTTGAACTGCCGCACGAAATCGACACAAAAATCAACGTCTCTGTTGTAGCCACGCGCCATACGAGCGGATGCTGGGGAGAAGCAAACGCGATCATGAACCCTTTATAAGCGCCCCCACGTTTAAACGGCAAACCACATATGGCGCGTAAATTTATCAGAGCTAATAACAATGTAAAACAAGTTCTAATGGTAAAGTTTTCGGCTGCAACAAATTATGTATCCAAGCCCCGTGTGCAAGTGCGTACTGCCGAGTATCCTTTACGGAATCCGTGATCACGCCTGCCATGAGCCCACGTAATGCGGACGTCTACGCTTCAAAGGGTTCTGACTCTCTCCCATTTTGTATGGAAAACGCGACACATTTCGATGTGAGCCTTCACAGATCGTCTCACTCACAGGCTGAATCAATCACTCACAGGCGTCACAGGCTGAATGTAACTATCGAAATTAGTACCCGAAAACTTGGGTCATGCAATCTTGCGCACGATGCAGTAGCTTTCCGAGGCATTCGACAAAGCACTGCGAACGACAAAATAATGTCATTATGTCACAACGTAATCAGAAGCGTAATCAAATATGTGTACTGTTGGCAATGTGTTCTCAGCAGGCTTGATGTATCAGGCCTGTTTTTGCGACTTTGGGGCATGTATGGAACTCGAATCCATTAGGCAGTGCGGTTGGCACTGTCCTTTGTAGCATGGCCAGTACACATATGTACAGCCATGTTATACGAGGGGCGAGCCTGCACCGTTAGGAAAAATTGGCATCCGGTAATCGCTCGCTAAGCTCGTCACGAAATTAACAAAGATATCGCGGGCCAAATCGATATTCTGGACCAGGATACATAGCATAGCAAAAACAGTCTATAGCCAAAGCTAACCAGATCATAAGGATGTAACCTGGAGGTCACCGGTCTGGAACATTTTCGTCCAATTCTCTAACAGACAGGTATCTCTTATAAGATTACAGGCGGAGACGCAAATTGTCTGTTATAATCTTTAATATCTACAAGTGAGCACGAGCTCTTGCTCTGGAATGTGCTATGGTGACGTTTGTATAAATATCGAACCGACTCGAACCGTGTGATTACATTCTGCGACCATTGATTGCGCTCATCAGTATCGTTGCCCCTTAAATGTCGCTTCACTGTGGAGTTCAACCAATTTCGCCCACTAAATTAGGTTTTCGCTCTCTCTGGCAGAGGTTCTTCCTTTTGGCCATCACTTTAGCCCACGGCAGTATACCTAATAGGCATCTACGTAGTATAGGAAACTCGCTTTATCAAAGGTCTTCTAATGTTTCTTTGCAACTGGAACGCTACAGTGGCGTGCATACTGAGACGACATTTACAGCATGGCACACTGTCGCGCGCTCGAAGTCACGCAAGACACTTCTCGTATAACATTCAGCAAAGAGGGTCGCCCCATGTGACTGGCCCCCTATTGCTACCTTTTCTCACAAAATAGGACTGCCCTAATTTTCACACTGAATGCGGTTGCATTCGAAATGTGCTTGACCCATAGACTAGTTTCACCACTAGAAAAAACTGCACAGTTTTCACTCAAAAGTTTTTCCATCTCTCTCTCTCTCTCTCTCTCTTTCTCGCAAATGCGACTGCGAGGTCGTTTGAATCAATACACTAGCTCTCTGACATTTTCGATATAGGAGGGAGGGGAAAGAGAAAAGCAGAAGCCAGGGAGGTTAGGCACGGACAAACGCATTTTTTAAAAAACTTGCACAGCCTAACCACGACAGTTGTTAGCACCTTCATGTCCACAGCTGCATACTAAATCGTGAAACTTTGCGCTACACAAACAGGGACGAAGAAAGATACACAAGGACGAAGAAAGCGTTCGTCATTGTGTATCTTTCTTCACCTCCGTTTATGTAGTGCAAAGTTTCACGATGAATCAAGTCTAGGTAGGTTGGCTCCCAGTGTAGCGAACTAAATCTTCGCCGTCCCTTAAGAAATTTACGGGTAGCGCCGTAGGTAGCGGAATTCCTACAGCACCGCTGACAACAGAGTACTTCAGTTTGAACGAATTAATTGACATAGTGCGACACATTTATTTTTTAACTAGCACGAAAACACTTAATCATGCGAAAACACGTAGTAGTAGTAGTAGTAGCAGTAGTAGTAGTAGTAGTAATAGTAGTAGTAGTAACAGTAGTAGTAGTAGTAGTAGTAGTAGTAGTAGTAGTAGTAGTAGAAGTAGTAGTAGTAGTAGTAGTAGTAGTAGTAGTAGTAGTAGTAGTAGTGAACTTTTACAAAGAAATGAGCAGGCAAGAGTCTTCGTCCTAAGCGGGCAGCGTCCTCAGTTTCGGAATCCGAGGGCCCAGGCCTGTAGCCACGCCCTATCCACAAGAACGAGCTGGCCCCCAGGGTCGGAGCCCTCCCACTGCTCTTCGCTTAGTCGTTGCGCAGGTGGTACCTCGGTGACGTCGCACTCCCACACCATGCGGCGCCGGTGGTTGGGGCACCTTACAAAACGACGTACATGTAGGTTTTTTTTTTTCCCCTCGTCTGCGTATTTTCGCCCTTTTGAGTTGTTCATCCCACAAATCTCCTATCTGCCACAATGCTGCCCTCACCAATGTCCAATTATCAGCCTTCTCTTTCATTCTACGATGGTGGTGATGCTCTCGGAATGCCAACGAGGTCACATCTAATTCCGGGAGCCTTAGTTCCAGCGACTCTGTCACAGAATGTGACGCCTTTTGGAGGCTTCGAGAGCAGCGACCGAGGACGCAGTCTGCCGCAAAGGGAGCAGAAAGTGAAATCCGAGGCGCGTGACAATTCAAAAAAAGGCACGAAAATAGGAAAAGGAACAATCAAATCAGGCTAAAATAGCGAAAGAAAGCAACGACAGCGAGCCTATAAAAAGCGATAGAAAACATGCCCGGTGAAAGTGGCCCCGAGACGAACGGCGAGGGAGGGCGGTAAGGGGCTCCCCATTTTTGCTGAGCGATGACGCAGTTCAGCGAGTTGGAGAAAGCCGGGGCGTTAGCCGGGCGCCCTCGGCGCTGCTCGCGAGGCGATTCCCCGACGCCTCGGCCATCAATTATGGCGGACCCCTCGCCTTTCGTCGACGACGTCGGCTTCAGTGAAGGTGCGAAGACGCCACCCACACACTTGCGCGCACGCAGCTACACGCCTGCGCAGACGCAGACGCACACACACACGCGCACAACTGCTCCCAAGAGGGGGGCAGGTGTGCGGGAAGATTTTTAAGGCCCCGCTGTCGGGCACCAAGGGAGAGGCCGCGTTCGATGGCCGCTATAGGGCCCGCGTTAACGACATTGCTCGCGTCTTGGCGGTCGTTTGCACGCCAGCTGACCCTATAGAAATAAGTATCTCTGTAAACGCCAGAAGGAATCCTGCCGCAAAAGAAGCAATGGCGTTTCTTCCCTGTACTACGTTTGCAAATGCCATCGTTATTTTTAAAGCTTTGCCTTCAAGCACTAATGTAATCAGCGTGAATGAGTCTTGATTAGGGAGCATACTCCTTTTCGGCCCGAGAAGAAGATATTTGTGAGTCGTGCGCTAACGATATGTAAAGCAAGAAAGAAAGTCGTATTGAAACACTGTTTCTAGATTTATTTGCACCGTAGACGCAGATCGACTGAGTATCGTAGTTATCCTCTCCATTGAGAAGGACAGAGCAGGAGCGCAGTAGGAAGCCCCATAATCTCAGGTCTGTTGTCTTTAAGCATTGCAGTAACGCATTTGTCTTCCTCTGCTGCGGTGGTTTGTGGGGTTGCAGTTCCACAGTGATTTGTTCTGATGACAGTCTGCGACAAACACGAGCTGGCGCAGTCACGAGAAATCGTCTCTGCGCACTCGGATGGCCACTGGTCCCACCGGGTGAGAAGGACAGCCAAGGCCTCTGCACTTTTGAAGGGAGGGGACCACCCAAAGCAGAGGAAGGAAGCTACCCACGCTCGCTTTGCTCATGTGCTATTTTCGATAAAGTTTATTCACTCTGCCTCTTTCTCTCTCTTTGTGCATTGTATCGAGGATAGCCACACGGAACCTGTTCAAGGGTACTCCAGCTACCATGGTCATCATATGTTGTTGGCGATTGTAATGCGAATGGAACATAACAAACTTTCACAAACATTTTCCGACTAAATTGGTGTTAATTGTGATTATATGTTTTGCTATTGTTTGGTAATTGAGAGAGGCTTTGATGGAGTGTCTGTGCTCTCGGTCTGTGCCTCTTATTTTCTTTGAATCTCTCTGTCTGTCCCTTCTCCGACTACCAGTGCAGAGTAGCAAAGAATACTTGCCGCTCAGGTTAACGTCCCTGCCTTTCTACTGTCGAAGTTTAGGTAAAGATCAATGTGACAAGTTACCCTGATTACGCGCAGATTTAGACATCTTATGTTCTACATGTGGTCTTTAGGAGTCGTCACTCAAATGCCTCGTTTCTTTATTGCGATTAGCAATTTTAAGGTATTTAACGACTTTCCAAGTATGTATGTATGTGTGTGTGTGCGTGCGTGTGTGTGTGTGTGCGTGTATGTATGTATGTATGTATGTATGTATGTATGTATGTATGTATGTATGTATGTATGTATGTATGTATGTATGTATGTATGTATGTATGTATGTATGTATGTATGTATGTATGTATGTATGTATGTATGTATGTATGTATGTATGTATGTATGTATGTATGTATGTATGTATGTATGTATGTATGTATGTATGTATGTATGTATGTATGAATGTGTCCGTTTTCCCGCCACCTTGGGTCTCTGGGTAATCCACGGTTGAATTGGTAGCGCGTCGTGCTGCTGTGCCGAGGGAACAAGGTTCGAAACCAACTGTCAGTCACCCATGTCTGACCAACTTGGGTCACTGCGTATGTAGCACTGTTTATCCGGCGCTGTGTAACCGCTTTGACGCCGACACGGGTCACTTGGGATGCCTGACTGGGTATGTGGCCTGTAAATGCACTGCTCTTCAATTAATCTCATTCACGCTGACTTGAAGTACTGCACATGTGCCACTCCGTCTGTGCTGCTCTTCAATGAACCTCTTTGAAGTCAACTTGGATCACTACGTATGTGTCAGTAGATGTTTGCGGCCCTTCAGTGAACTTCTTTGATGCCAACTTCGGTAACTATGCAGTTGCCAAGCGCTGGGAATGCGCCTCTCTACAATGACGAAAGAGGTACTTTTAATTTTTCGGATGCTCGGCGGAATCAAACCAGAGCCGACAGGGGACATTATGGCGACGCCGGCAGATGGCGCAAAGTGTGTAGCGAGAATCAGCGTGCAGTAGCAGCAATGCTGCAGTAGAATAGCCAGGCTTCATTTCGGCCAGCCTATTTCGCGGTGGGTGCATTGGTCTAGTGATCTAGTGCATTGAACGCGTAGTGATCTTGCGAAAACACGCGAAACACGAGGGTTGCAATGTGGGCTTGTTGGTGATGCATCTTTAAGGGGAGTATGGTAGCGCGATTCAAAGACGGGACAAGAGAAGACACACATAGCGCTGTGTGTGTCCCTTTGTGTCTTCTCTTGTCCCGTCTTTGAATCGCGCTAACATACTCCCCTTGAAGACGCGAAACACGCTGCACATGTGAACCTTGCAGCTCACCAGAATACCGTAGCACTTATAACGACCGTTTGCAGCTCTGCGTGTGTCGCAAATGCCTTAAGGGATTATTTCCTACCCGTAGACTACAACGCCGAATTACGAGTGACTTTATTTTCACGAACTGGCTCTTCGAATTTTCTAATGAAAAGGGTAGAAAATAAGCATAGCTGGGAACTATTCTGGCGAACTCAGACGACACACAAAGTTTTAGCTTTGTAGACATTCATTCGCTCGTAATGAGTTTTTTTTTTTCTCTCAAAACAAAGCTACGATGTTTTTCGTAAAGAGTACGCTGTTTCTTCTGCTCCGTAAGAACCGAGTGCAAGAGAGATCCGATTACCATCGAGGACGCCCTATCATTGTTACGAAAAAAAATAAATAAAAGAAGATGAAATGATAACTTTGCCGACTGAAACTGGTCTCGTTGTCCGCGAAGAAGGAAAAACGCATAGAACCGCTGTAACAGCTAGCTACTTCTTTGATCTTCCGTTTTCATTCTGGTCGATTTTTTTTTAGTTTCATGGTTTTATAAGCTGCAGTTCACGAGGCATCAACTTTTTTATTTTCTTCTTCAGGCATATGGACTGAAAGCGCCTAAGCGAGCTTCGAAAGAGGTGGAGGCCATACAAGTACGGTACAACAAATTGGACTGGATAGCCCGGTAAGTGCAGGAGCGCAGTTCACTGGGCCAAGGAACGCTTGGATCATTACTCGCTGTTTCCTTTGAAATTGGTAGGTAACCAGGATGTAGTTTCTCGCAGCGCCATTTTCAGTGCCCCTTCCTAATATAAGCGTTGTTGCTATAGTGATACAGCGGTGCAAGCGTTGTTCATATGAAAACTTTGTAAGTGGCACATGGACGTAATGCTACCGAATACAAATTATAATTTGATAGCAAAGAATACTTAGGTGGGCGAATATAAAAATTTTCTAATACGAACAGTGAGTGTGGAATATCGTATCGAATATCGTGTAGTCAAACGCAGACACATATATTTACTGCAGGAATATTACATTTTGGTATTGTTACGTACAACGCCTCTAATGATTAGTGCAAGGAAGACAGCTAATTATCAGTGAAAAAAGACGAGTATACACACAAGATCATTACTTGCCATTTAAAAAACTACACAAATAACCTCTTAACAACTTTACAACCAGGCTGCAAGCAAGGATCCGAAGAGGAAATGGCTGCTTTGTGACTAGTGTTGCAAAAAAGGCCAAATAATTAGCCGGAAAAATATCGAAAGTTGAGGAAAAAGTAAAAAGAAAAGAAAGCTCCTGAATCACCTGTGTGTGCTAGACACGTGTCACAGGGCCCGTTCCGAGGAAAAGATTTCAGGTTGTAGCGCAACCCACAGAAACAATAAATAACAGAGCAGAAGCAAAAATAATAGATTGTCAAGCAGGTTTCCGCTGGGAAACTGAAAACAAAGCTTGCACTATCCCGGTTATTTCTGAATTTTCTCGAAAATGTTTGTCATTGTCTCACTTTTGCTTACTTGCGATACTTTGCGTTGCAATTGGGGGATGGTAACCAGACTTTCGGCATTCGGTTATTGCAACATATTCGGTTAGTTTCTAATATTCGAAAATACCGAATATTTCCGTTTCGAATGTATATGTACCAGTAGTTATTAGGTAGTATTCAATTCGTATTCTAAGCGCCGACTATTCAGCCACGTGTGTCCACAGCTGTTACGTGGGTGTGCGTTTTCTTTTCTTTTTCTTTTTTTGAGTTGTGCGCGTCAGACAGCTTGATACGCTATGATTGCTGCGCCACGTCGCGTAGAACAATGGGTGCAGGTATTCATATTCCCCTTGGTATCGACAATGGCTGACTGAAGCAAGGGGAAATTATGTTTACTCAACAGGGGACGAGAGCTCCCCAGTGTATGCCTCACGTGTTTCTTGTAACCTGATCCACCACCACCATTGGTGCTTGCGATTTCTTGCGAAGCGACGTCTCCGAGAATTCATCGATGTCGTAACAACCACAATAGTGTGGGAAGTTACGCTGGTCGTACTGCTGAAGCACCAGGCGCATCAGAAGCGACAGCTTCACCTCCGTCACTGCCTGAAGCACAAGTTTCCCTTCTTGCAACTTTGACTCCTGATGACTTGCGTTAGCACAGAACAGTGTTTCTTGTGGACTGGTCTTCGCGCATTCAAAAGGCGAGAAACGTTGCTCCTTCTCGTTCAACTATCTCATTCGTATATTTTTTCTTCTTGACAGATCAGTCAAGTAAGCAGCGTGTTAACTGACCGAAGGACTTAATTTCCAATGATCTTGCGAAAATTCAGCTACATCAGTGTAGTTGTAAGCGCAAACTTTTTCTCTAAAGGGGCCCAGAACCACTTTTCAATCGAAGCCGAGAAATGCATTCGAAGTTAAATTTGACTATTTCAGAAATGCATTGCCGCAAAAAGTTCTTCAATGCATTCAATGGAAGCGGAGTTACTGGAAATCAAACACACCGTTCGCGGTGCTTCCGCTCCTTCTTCAACGTTTTGCACTGCGAAGGCTACAGTGAAGTGGGGTACGGCCGCAACGTTCCATCTGCTGAACGTCACGTCGGCGCGCAGTTCGAATTTTATTTTGGATGTTCACGCAGACGCCATACGTCTGATTCTGGCTCCTACGAATGCCAAACGCTGTTGTCCTCAACGAGCCGGAGTGCACTCAGCGAGTGAAATCGTCACGGTACCCCGCGGCGTCCGCGGTGTCTACGCCACGTAGGAAACCGCAGCTGCACGCAACTGTAGTTCCTATGCGCCGCGTGTATGCTCTGTGCACGACAAGGGCTTGAGTTCGCGTTCGCGCCCATATGCTCCTGTCTGGATGCTCTGCCTGGTGCGGACCGGCTTTGTCCTGCACCAGTTTGACCGATGGATAGTAGCCACATCTGATGTGTGCGTTTTGAAGCGCTATCAATAGCTCGTTAGGAAGCTAAGTCTGCCAAGGCCTCTGACCAGGAGCGGCCAGCAGGGCGCGCGCTGGCAAGCTTGCGTGCGGTTCGAGGCTAGTTGAGTGTTTCGAAAATAGTCGAAAGTAGCGAGGCCCGACGGCTACGACGCCGATAAGAAGGGTGACCAAACTGAAATTTCTACGCGGGCGGCTGCGGCCGAGTGTGAGCAGATGACAGTCAGCTTCTTCCGGAAGTAATTATCTAAATTCCAAAGCAGATTTTCGCTTACTTCAGCCTGCTTTTTAAACTGCGTCAAAAGGTATACATAGTAAGAGTAGGAAAAAGCGCACTGATGCAATCACCCTTTTTGATTGATGTAAGCTATTGACGAATAGCAGCCGCGTGTAGGAATCTGCTATATTACGAAATAAAGCGTCCAGAAAAGAGCAAGGAGCAGGCTCTGATGAAAAGTGAGCGTTTGAGAGAGATAGAGAGAGAACTCGCGTTCCGCTTGCGAGCTTCACACGCCGCGCACGACTTGAAAGTTTGGCTTTGATGTTCTTAGCAGCGCATGCTATCCGTGGACTATGTTTCTTTCCCCGACCTGGTTCAAAATCATTTGTACTGTCTTGTATGGTATCGCTTGAAGATAATATTCGAGCAGATGCGCGCGAGCAATCCACTCTCGAGAAGAAAACTTTCTCCAATGTCGACTCTACTCCATATCGTCTTCGTTTGTGGCGATGGTGAAGTGGAGAGACACGGCTATTCCCTCCTTCTCTTTCCTATTCTCCCTTTCGCTCTTTACCTTTGGCTTCAAGTTCCTCTACCTCTGTGCTAGCTTATTTATACATAACCCGCAGAGCGTGGCACCAACTCGTCTCCACCCAGCGACGTGGCCAAGCACTCCAGGCGCAGTGCTTTTCACCGCTCTAGCATCGGTGATGTGGCTGAGAGGTAAAACCTCGAACTTCCACTCTGCGGGACCGTAGCTCGAATCTGTTCGATGAAATGCGCATTTTTTATTGATAACTGTTACGGATTATACTGACCGATCGCTTCACGTTCGGGGGCCACGGAGTTCGCTCTGTGGATTAACAGTCATTCGTCCACAACTGGAAAGGAGGCAGTAGACCGACTAGCAGCTGATGCTCATTTCTTGAATGCAATGTTTTATCTTAAGTTCGTTCAATTTGACGCCCAAAGCGTTATATGCCATGCTGCGTGAGACGCTCTCTGAAGGTATGTGGTCTAACCAATAACGTCATTGCTGTATCGAGTCTATCCTCCTCTGCGGTTTACTGAGAACATAAACATTTACCGTGTATAAGATGTCATTCTACACCGTTTGCGACTTGACGTGGCCAACACACTTAGATGTTTGCACCAAATAAAAATGAAGACAACCTCCAATTGCACCTACTGTGAAACCCCTGGTGCCCCTGTGAAGCACTTGCTCATAGATTGTTCACAGTATGGACAACAGCGCGTCCATTTCCGAGATACATTAATCGCTTGAACAAGCGTCAATTTTATATTACGAAAGTACTTAGTCCATACGGCCATTCCCTGCCAAACAGAGATGTGCCTTGACAGCCCTACGAGATTGCTGGAAGCCACCAGTTTGAATTCTAGACATCTGTGAATTCTATGCGACCTGGCGTTTTGGTGTCTGGACTATTCGGAAAATGACAATTTTGTGTCGTGCGTATCGCAGCACTTTCATTGTACAAAGTACGCGAACGCAGATGCATATCCATCGCTTTTCCTGCTTTAGTTTGCACTTTTCCTTGCTTATGCTTATTTTCAGTTTTTTGTAGACTTACTATACGTGTTTGTTTCTCATATGTATGTGTGTGTATTGGGATAGCCGTCTTCATAGTAGCCCATCGCAGAGGTGGTGTCATACGCTATAAAGTGCTCATTTTCCCATCGATGTGCATTTGTTCAACAAAACAAAACAACTCCCCCGGTTGTTCCGATGCCAGCCGGTGTTCGCCACCACACGTCCGCGTAAAGGTGAGGAACACCCAAGCTCCGACAAGAATCGCGCACGTACGGCAAGGATAGCCGCGTGCCATGACATTTCCTTGCTCGCGTTTCACAACGCTTGTCGTTGTCAGTGCAGCTTTAGTAGTTCAAAAAATGACAATATTTTATTTTCAGCCAGTTGCAATGTACGTACATCCTGTCGTACATCCTGTCTCCCTCCCAAGTCTTTATTTTTATTTTTGGTTCAACAATGTTTCCATTAAATGTGTGCATTACGTACATCCCCACTCGCATGTCACTTTTATAGGGTTGCGTGAGTGGGCAGCTATGAGGGACACTGAGTCGCAGGCATTCACCTGCTATACTGAAAAACGTAATAAATCGCGCGAGATGCACTGTAATATATCGCTTCCAGGTCATTTGGCTTGTGACTTTATTCATACTTCACTACTTTCGCTCGCTTCCGAGGAACGCACACTGCCGAATCAAGAATGGTCGCCGGTTTAAAATTATGATTTACATCTTGTGCAAAGAGGAGGCCCCAAAGTGGTACGGTCTTTTTTTTTTCAGTGCTCTTCTTCATCTACTCTTCTTCCTTTCTGTACCACCTCAGCGCTCCCCTTTGCACAATATGTCGCACCAAATAGCCCCAGTAACTCGCTATCATTTTTATGGTGATCAGTTTTAAGTTTTGCGAAATTTTCAAGCTTGTCGCTGAGCTGGATTATTTGAAGAGGCGGACGTTACTAGCAAGAGAAAGCGAGACACATATTAAATTATTTACCAAATAGTGACTACTTATTTTTAATTATTTTTTTTATTATCAATTAATTACTTTACGGCACCTATTGCAACTTGCCAATTGTAGCCAGTGAGTTCACGAGACGGTTCCACTTGAAATGAATTTCTAGGATCACTGCAGTTTCGAGATGTTATTCTGCAAAACGTGTGAGGAAATACATGGGCGTTCCAGTTACTTTTGTGCTTAAATACATAAAGGAGCGTCTTGTTAAAAAACCAAGTGGGCCAACAGTGCATTTTACGGCGAGTTTGACGGCACATATCGCCAAACTGGTGTCATTCTGGAAATTCATTACAGGCGGAGGCGCCTGACAAACTCATCGGCTACACTTCGCAAATTGTAATATGTGCTGTAAAGTGGCTAATTAGGAAGTTTATTAGTGAATGTTTGTTAATTAGTTGGATATTTGTTTCGATTTATCGTGCAAGTAATGTCCACTTCTCTGAACAACCCAGCTCTAGGACTAGAAACATTTTATCGGCAACAGGCAATTTTTAAAAGTTCTATCAAACTTTTAAATGATCACCCCGTACATATATGTACGTATTCGGCAGTTTATGCAATCTTCCCACAGAACGAGATAGGCTAAGAGCTAGGTGCTGAAGAAGACATTCAGGAAATCCCATGATCGAAACTTCTGCGCCAACTTCCACGAAACTAGAGCTCCTATGTATCATCATCTTCGCCTAAACTTTGCATTTACAGATATATATTTGTGCCGCCTAGGGCACTCGACCGATCTGTGCTGGGCCAACTCTGATAGTATAGAAATGCTTGAGGATATCATATTCGAATGTCCAGCCTATAAAAATGAAATCGCCTTTTATGAAAGTCAAATGGACAATATTTGTCGGACGCCACTAACGCTGAGAATGACATTAATTCCCATATTATACCATGTCCGTCTATGCACTGATAGGCTTTAAGGTTGTTGTTTATCAATCACCAGGACGTTGACTCGCTTCAAAACACACTAGACAATGCTTTACCTACACTATACTGGCAGAATTTCATTTTTATATCGCATCACACGTAAATAACAAGTCCACCTTTTCATACTCATTTTTCTTCTTTTTTTTCTTTCTCCCTCCCTCCCTCCCTCCCTCTCATTTGGCCTTTCATTTCCTCATCTCCTTCCCCATGCAGAGTTGTTTGTCGGAGACTACGCATGCACCGGCAGAAATATCTGCATTTTATTAAAGAGCCTTTCGATTTCCCTCTCCCTCTCTCTCTCTTTCTGTCTCTCTGTTTGCGCGCTTGTGGAAGAATGAGATCGTTGCCGGCGTGATTGGTTCAGAAGCGAAACGCAATATTTCCCGTGTTTTCATGTGCTCAGCAGCCATACGCATGCTCCTTTGCCCGATGATATGTTCCTTCGGTATTGAAACGTATACACGGGGTTTCTTTTTTCAGAAATTATACCTGCACGCGTTGCCCTACTTTTAGACCGCCCGAGGCTGTTATTGCTTGCTGGATAAATAACAGGCGTGGCGACACGTTGGTGAGGTCATTCCTGGGTCACCTGTGGTTTCCTCTGTACTTTCCGCACGTGTGTCCCAAATGAATCACAGCACGTGGCCATCAATCTTTTCTTTTTTCTTCTCTTTCTTTCTTTCTTTCTTTCTTTCTTTCTTTCTTTCTTTCTTTCTTTCTTTCTTTCTTTCTTTCTTTCTTTCTTTCTTTCTTTCTTTCTTTCTTTTTTCTTTTTTTATTTATTTATTTGCAGAACAAGTTAGCTGAGTCCTGATTCCACATCATGCGTGTGCTATATATCCGCTCGTGATGTGCAGCTGCAGACGCTCACATTAAGGAGGCAGTAACAGGTGCGCATCCGGTTTCAGAACGGCCTACGTTTCGAATTTCGTAGTCCCTGCAGGATAATGCATACGTTTACAATCTGGAAACACGGAGTCCCCGAGGAAAGCTAATCGCTGTTGCGTATTCTGCGGGGCCACGTCTGAAGAACATGGCAGGAGACGACAACGATTCACTTCTCAAATCCGTAAGTAAACGCAAGGTCGTGTCTTCTACCTATTTGTTCCATCCGTGGCTGTAACGAAGGCTTGTTGCGTGCTGTGTCACAATGAGGAAAAAAGAATGTCGCATCTGGAAAACAGAAAGAGCTCTCTGTTTGTTCTCCAGTAAATTTTGTCTCGGGCGGTGTCCGTCCACCCGTCCCTCCAGCCGTTCGTCCCGTAAGATGGTCGCTTTGAATATACAGCCCGCAGCGGCGAGTGACTTTCGTGCTGCCTGTTGCTTCAACCTGAACGAAGCGTCGAAAACACAGCGCTCACGAAGCTCTCAGCACACTTTCGCACTTGCATGAAGGGTACGCGAGGAGAAATAAGCGCTCCGCTATACAGTTTAGCATAGGGACGTGGGCAGCCTTGGGCGGATGCTTATACCGATTTCTCACTGAGTACGATGGCATTTTAGTTTCCGCGAGCGAAGATTTGCACGTTCTACACACCTTAAACGAAGATAATTCTTCAACGTCGGGAAAGGCCCAAAACCAAGGTCGCGTACACGGGGGCCGTGACGCAGTCCAAGTCCTTGTGCCACCGTCTGTTACACACGGAACACGCAAAGCCAAACGGGTCGTCGGTGAAGTCCCGCTTGAAAATGACCGTCGCAGCCGTTAACAAATACGTACGCTCCTCGGCCTTTAGACGCTGGTACGCAACATCTGCAGATAGTTGGGCTTGTCGCTATTCATCCTTTCCGCAGCGCGCTTGGCACGCTTGCTCTATTACGCCGCCTCATTCTCGTTTATTTGTTTTTTCTTCACACCATCAGGTACCAAAAGCTCGCGCTTCCTTCGATAGCGCCCACCACATGGTCAAAGGGCTTTACCTCAACACTGTGTTCACCGCAGCGAACATTCGGTCGGCCCTCTGCTACGAACCTTTGGAAGACGACGTTTTCGTCGTCAGCTATCCAAAGTGCGGCACAACATTGCTGCAGCACATCGTCATCGGCATCTCATCAGGTGGCACGCTGACGCCTGACGACGTAGAAGGCGTAAGAAAGGGAACGTATCTCGAGCTCATAGGTGCCGAAGGAGCCCGGAGTTTGCGGCGACCAGTGCCCATTAAGACTCACCTGCCGTTCCATAAGCAGCCTCATTCTTCGGGAGCCAAGTACGTCTACGTAACGCGGAATCCGTACGACTGCTGCATCTCTTATTACTACCACTATAAGGGAATGCCGTGGCATGGCTTCGCCGAAGGCACTTTTGACGAATTCGTGGACCTGTTCGTGCGTGGTAAGGTCTCCTATGGTGACTATTTCGATCACCTGCTTTCCTGGTACGAGCACCGCAATGACCCGAACATTCTGTTTCTCACGTACGAGGAATTGAAGAGGGACACACCAGCATCGGTCCTGCGGATTGCGGACTTCTGCGGAGCACTAGAGTATGGCAAGCGGCTGAGAACGCATCCCGATGACCTGGAGAAAGTCCTTCACGGAATAAGCTTCGAAGTTATGAGAAAGCTGACGTTCACTGTCAAAGTGCCGGACAGTGCATCGCTCACGAGGCGGGAAGAAGGAATTGCCAACGCACCGTCGTGCGATGAGCTGCAATATGAAAATTTATGTAACTCATCCGCGAAAGGCCTTACAAACAGCCTCCTGAGCGTGCAGCTCGTGCGGAAGGGAATTGTAGGTGATTGGAAGAGCCTGTTTTCCTCAGGGCAAATTCAGAGGATGAAAGCTTGGATCGCGTTGAAGACGCGCGAAACTGACGTTATGAACCTCTGGAAGGACGTCGACCTTCCGTGAGGGCGTAAATCTACCTTGAATAGACCTGATAGACAACTTAAGCCCCACGCAGAAGACCGCCATTCAGGCCCTGGACGTGAAAAGGACCTTCGACAACGTTACGCACTAGGCGATGTTGAAGAGCCTTGGGAACGCGGACTACAGCCGGATTGCGTCCGAACCTTCCTGTCGGAGAGGATGCCAACCGCCGGCCTGGGCAGCCAGCGGACAACAAAGTTCTGGGTACCCCAGAAGGGAAATGCCCAAGGTTCATTTATCTGCCCCCTACTGTTCAACGTCACCATGATGAATCTGCCAGGGAAGCTGAGGCGTATCGAAGGATTTAAAGACAATATACGCGGATGACCTAACCCTATGCATCAAGGAGGGATCCACGGGATAGCAGCAAGACGCCCTGCAGGAAGGCATGAACCGAACGAAGGAGTACCCGAGAGACAGTGGACTCTTTTGCGCACCCGATAAGTCGGAGCACCTGGTACTGAGAGGAAGAACGAAGGACCGACCTCCGCAGGAGATGCCGGATCCAGTAGCAAGGCCTAAATGGACCAAGTTTCCCACACTCTACAAACTGAGAGTCATTGGTATTGTTCTGCAAAAGGAAGGAGCGGGCTCCGCGACGGTCACGCAGGTCGCTTACCTGGTCCGAAAAGTGGCAAGAAAGGAATCATAGTCTCAAGGAGATGGTCAGGCTAAAAATGATACAGGCGCTTTTGATAAGCAGAATGACTTACGCCACGCCTTATTTGGGGCCGAAGAACTATGGAAAGTAAAAGCTGAAGGTACTGATTCGCGAGACGTACACGTTGGCGCGGGGTCTCCCCGAGACGGCACCGACAAAGATGTTCCAACTGACAACTAAAGAGGTTCTCGACAACTGGACTTAACTTTTAAAAAATTATGGTGCTTTACCTGGCAACACTATGATCTGATTATGAAGCACGCCGTAGAGGGGTCTGCGGAATAATTTGGACCACCTGGGATTCTTTAACTTGCACCTAAATTTAGGTACGTGGGTATTTTCGCATTTCGCCTCCTTCGAAATGCGGCCGCCGTGTCCAAGAATCGAAACCTGCGACCTCGTGCTTAGTAGTCCGACACCAAAGCCACTAAGCAATCACGGCTTGTTGAAAACAACATGCAAAGACGCACAAGTCGAACCAGATTGAGCGCCTCAAGCGCAACGATACGTGCAAAATGGCGCTCAGAACATTGGGTTACACGAAAGGACTACAGGGCAGCGAAGAGAAGAGGACCCAGCTGCGCCTGAGGGACTCTATCAGGGGGGTGGTGGTTCCCAGAAAAATGCACCCTGATCAGGGGAAGAAGAGAAGCCAGAGCTATGGCACTCGACAAGGCCCATGGCAGCAACCCGGACGCGAGGTTCACGGACGCGGCCAAGTATCAAAAGAAGAACGCGCATGAAGTCAACTTAGTGGTCAAGTAAAACTCTTGCTTGGGCTAGTTGGTTCATGCTTGAAGTAGGTAAAGGCAAGGCGCAGAAGACCAGGACTTAGGAAGAAGAACACAACCGACAAGACGGGCGCCACTGGCAAGCTGAGACGGCGATCAAGTTGATGCACAAAATGGCAGGATCGGTGCGAAAGCTTTGATACTTCAAGCATGAACCAACTAGCCCAAGCAAGAGTTTTACTTGAGCATATTTCTTCTACATTGGGCCCTTTCTTTCATCAAAGCTTTCGCACCGATCCTGCCATTTTGTGCATCAACTTGATCGCCGTCTCAGCTTGCCAGTGGCGCCCGTCTTGTCGGTTGTGTTCTTCTTCCTAAGTCCTGGTCTTCTGCGCCTTGCCTTTACCTACTTCAACTTAGTGGACTGCAAGTTTGAGGAGTTGGCGGCGACGATCAGGACAAACGACACGGACTTGGTGAAAGAGGCGGCTATCGCGCTGGCGGCCATGGCTTGCGAAGAGCGAGCCGTTATACTCACTGATTCTCAAGCCGCGTGCAAGAACTATCAAAGGGTCGAATATCGAAGGTGGCTCTAGAGATCCTAACGAAGATCACGAACCCACCTGATATATGTGTCCTCTATACCCCGGCACACTTGTCTCTGGCCCGAAACGTGGTGGCAGAGGCGACGGCTTGAGTGCGCATTTTCCGAGCCACTGAGCCGGACCTCGTCGACCGGAAACTGGACGCCATCCTCTAGAAGTACTCGGACACACTCGAGCAATACCGACTGAACGCATGACGCTATCCTTCACTACTCCCCAGGATGAGCAGAGACGAAGCGGCTGACTTCAGATGAACTCCTTTCCACATCCCATGCTCCTTAGCAGAACGCACCCAACAAGCTGAAGCAAAAAATTCAAGCACCCAACACCCACTTGTGCCACATGACGCGGGAACGGGGCGCTACTGACGTACAATCCATCAAGGAAGCAACCGTGGAGCAGTGGGAGGCCTGGCTGCCCAGCCGTGACCCTGAGGGCCAGGCGAGACAGGTGGACAGTGTGCGGCAGACGGCCAGGGCCTACGACGTCCTGGACTGAGGACGCCGCCTGCCTAGGGTGAAGACGTCGCCTGCACGTTTGATAAATAAAGCTTGTTACTACTGCTATAGCCTAGGAACCAGTGCTCGGTTCACCAAAACTTGCACTTGTCATCGTTTTCAACATAAGTGGATCAGTCGGGACGCCGAGATGGCAGTAAAGACAGTAGGCAATGACTATAGCTTAAAAGATATTCGTCATGCAAACGGGGCGTAATAATGAGACTTCTAACCGTATAATCTATCGTGAGAGCCACGCCAGAGCGATGTTTGATCGATGCCAGCTAGAATTTGAATCATCTTCCAATATTTTGTCATCACCTACCATCATCATATTCATCATAACTATAGTTGTGGTCATAATAATCATCAGCGTCATCGGCATCATCAATCATCTCAACAATCATCATCGTCATAGTTATCACGTACCCAGTGACCCCAGTTGCACATACACAGTGACACGTACGTACCCAAATTGACATCAAACAGGTTCACTGAAGAGCGATTGATTGATTGAAAACTTTATTATTCCACCGAGACGGGGTGCCCGCCTCTTAATCTACACGTAGGTAGGGGGGGAGGACGAAGCAGTCCCCGGCCTCACGTTCACGGCCTCAACGGCCAGGCGGATTGCTCGACGCTGGTCGTCTTCAGCCTCGCTCTGAAGAGCGAGGCTGAAGAGGAGACTGAAGAGCGATACATACAGTGACGCATACTCAGCTGCACATACCTGATGACTCCAGGACCACATATCCAGTGACATATACCCTGTGGCCCAAGTGGCGCTTGGACTGCATTATCTCTGGGATTGATCCAGGAGCCTATAAACAACGTTCAGCAAAAACATGCCCGATATGGAAAAGTGGCAGTAACTCGCCAAGGAAGACAACGTGCTCGAAAAGCCAGGGATTGGAAATTCTTTTGGTAGACTAGGGAATCCTACAAGTGTCGTCTCTGCCACGATTCTGTGTGTCACGTGTTCAGTTATTATCTTCTTCCTTTCTTTTTCACATATTGACATTTTGTGCGAGCCATCTCACGTGTCACACACCCTTCAAAAGTATGTGGCATGTGCTGTGGAATCAACATCAGTCACGAAGAAGAAAACGAAGACACCGGATTCTTGGCCGTCCCCCAATTGCATTGGTATTAGGATAGAGCCGCAGGAGTGTTTGGGAACCGATTCATAATTATTTCTGTGATACAAAAATATTACCTTTTCAATATTTCCCATTTTCCATTATTGATATATTTCTCCTTCAATAAATTATCAAATCTGAAAATTCATATAGCAAAAAGACAAGTTCGCTCTACGAAGATTACGTCGGCCTTTTACTTTAGGTGTTTATAATACAAAGTTCATGAGGCTCTATCTTTTTATGCAAAGCTGACTACTTTAATACACACCATTTTATTTCGTTTGTTATCGCTTATTTGCGATTATTTATTTTTCCACTAATATTCTTTATCTTATTATCACACGGTATCTTGTACATTGAGTTTGTGCCATTGCATAAGGCATCATCATCATCGTCTTCACAGTGGGTATGAGCCACTCTTGGAGGAAACCCAGCCAACCAACAGTAAGTCGGCTGGTCACCATGGCTTGCTTTTACTACCCGTTTACGCGAATCTATGCGTTTTTCAACGTATTAACTCCTTAAGCATACCAGTAAGTGAATGCGCTCCCCTTGTAACTGATGTAATTTTCGGAGTCCAAGCACGCGTGTCACAAAATCGCTAGTCCTCGCTCGTGCACTCTGCATGCCTCTACCATTAACCCCCAGCGGCGGTCGCTGTCGTTGGGCTAGTATACTGAAGCGCATGTTCGGTATTTAATAGCACTTGTGCATTTCAGTTCTTCCCATTATGCAAATGTTGGTTTTTACACACGCGCTGAGCGACCTTTACGTGTAGTCTAGAACACGTATTTCTCAGCTATTGCACTTCAAAGCGAGGCGTAGTTCTGAAGAAAAAAAAAAACCAGGAATAGTAACACGCACTTCCCCCTCGCCCCCCCCCTCTCCAGTTCCCTACCCTCGTCCTACGCTGCCTTGCTGTTTCCTGCAGCAGGTGTTCTGCTTCCTGCTGTTCTATAGCTCTTTTTTTGTTTCATTCCTTCATTTCATTCTTTTATTAGTTTCCTGCTTCTTGGACGATCGCCCTCGAAAATTGTTTTCGCGTTTTCTGTATGGTTGCGGAGACGTTACTGTGGGAGACGGCGCGAAGGGGTAGCCGCCGTAGCCACCGTTCATTTACGCCGGCCAGCCTCGGTGCAACGGTATCGCAGGAGTGGCCGGCATCGCGGCCACTCAGGTTGAGCGCGCTAGCGTGTTCCACTCTCGCGCTACCCGCACGTGAGCCCATCGTCTTCTTCGCCTGCTTTGGAGGCAGTAGTCGCGCCGCTACGTTACCATGGTTATGCGCTAACATTTCCTCTGACAGAAAAACTCAACGGTGTTAAATTTATCCATCTTGACTAGACAATTAAGTGCACGTACGGTGCTCAGTAATTCAAACGCGATAATAGGCCCGCATAGCGGCCGGTGCTTTCTGCGCCACCAGTGAGCACTAAACGAAGTCGCAATGCGTCGCGAAGGCCCTCCTTTTTTTCGTCGTATACCACAATGCATTAGCTCGGGGACCTCGGCGAAAACCGGCGGCGAGAAAAGCGCTGGTCGCTATGCGGGCTGGTTATCGCGTTTCTTTTTTTTTTTTTACATACAAAGTATGCAGCATTGCATAAATGGCACGTTTCGAAAGAATCAGTCGAGTGCACACTCACTAACACACCGAACTGCTTTCGTTGTCACGACATGCGGACACACTGCCGATGGAGCCAAGGATGTAACGAGCGCTAACGCACGATATCCTGAAAAGCCACCGGGCTTGCCCTGGCTAGTCTGCAAATTTCGCCATGATATTTGATTTGCGTTACAAACATCATTAATGCAAAAATTTGTTGAAAATAATTTTTAAGATTCCTTCATGTTCTTTAGAAAAAGAAAAACTCCAGAAGCAAGGCAAATATGCCTGCAGCTATATGTTACGACGCCAAACGTCTATCAGTAGGGTTAGCATAGTGACGAGAACGTAATCCCCTTGTAATGGTTAGGGATCATATACACGCATGTCTTATTGGATCCCTATACTCCGTTTCATACATAGGTGCAATGCTGTGGAGGCTAGAGATACTTCTTGCAGTGGCCGCGTTCGCGCTTAGATATAGTTCATTTCATTTCATTGCTACTCTTACCATACAAATTATGAAAACATTGACTGAACCCATAACCAGAGGCTAGAGTGGGGTTCAGAAACAAAAATACACGATGGCAATGACACAGCACTTGTGTAAAATGAAAAGCCAAAAATCACGGCGAAAGACCAAAGTACAGCATACAATGACGGGAAAATAATATAATGGCCATTTTACAGCAGAATGAATGACCACTCACTCGTTCGAGTGAGTGGTCGTTAATGAGAATGTTAATTTGGAAGCTGTCAATGACTTTTGCTCGTGAGCTAAATATTATATATTTGGTGTTGCTTGAATTAATCGTTAGCTTTTCGATGAAAAACCAGCTTGAAATTTTTTTTCAATTAAGCGTTTGTCTTTGCTTCTGATCCTCATGGTCGTCAGCTGTAACTGTGATCGCAGTGTCATCTGCATACATGAAAATATCAGAGCAACTTAGGACCTTCTGTCATGAACAACACGGTACAACAAACACAAACCGAAAACGACTGCACATAGATCAAATAAGGCTCATAAAGTATGTTTTTAATGTTCTATTTGTTTCGTGGGAATGTTTTATTTCTGGGGGTAAAGCATTCCAAACCTTGGCTCCTGAAAACTGCACCAATCTTTCACTGTAGATGTTATTATTCGTTGGCAGATTAAAGTTAGTATGTGTGAGGTT
The DNA here is from genome assembly GCF_038994185.2 of Dermacentor albipictus. NCBI lineage: Eukaryota > Metazoa > Arthropoda > Arachnida > Ixodida > Ixodidae > Dermacentor > Dermacentor albipictus. The sequence goes on from NC_091821.1 coordinate 395,781,488, forward strand.
TCGTGTGAGTCGAGAAGGAGAGCGAAATAGGGAGGCATTGAAAGGTTGATTATATGTTACTATGTTGTTTACACACACCGCTATCTTTAAAGACTGCAAAAAGGTCAAAAGAAAGGATATTTATTAACTGGAAAATTGGTTTACTTGCCTATATATATATATATATATATATATATATATATATATATATATATATATATTGTAGCGGGTAATATGCACGTGGCACTGTAGTTGTAGTGGGTAATATGCATGTGGCACTGTGCGGACTGCCACCGCTGCGGCGCGAGACACGAGCGCGGGTTGTTGGTGCGAAGCGCTAGGACTCGTATCTAGAGCTACCTGCGATCCCTCGAACGAGCTACATAAACCCCACTTCATTTGGTGGAGCTGCGGGGTAACCTCAAAAACTGGAACTCCGAAGCAGGACGCTACCGACTGCTGCGACCATGCCTGACGAAACCACCCAGGAAGATGCACCCCAGCCTCCGACGGTCATCGTTTCCGGTGCATTGCGCCAGCGTGATCCTGCCATCTTTAGCGGCACCGATGATCATGACGTGGAGGATTGGTTGTCATCTTACGAAAGGGTGAGCCAGCATAACAAGTGGGACGACGTCACAAAGTTGCACAATGTGCTGTTTTACTTAACCGGCGTCGCGAACCTCTGGTTCCGAAACCACGAACACGATTTCACAACGTGGAGCAGATTCAAGACAAGTTTCACAGAAGTGTTCGGGCGCCCCGCTGTGCGCAAGCTTCGCGCAGAACAACGCTTACGGGGGCGCGCGCAACATCAAGGTGAAACGTTCACAAGTTACATCGAAGATGTCATTGACCTGTGTAAGCGCGTGAATCCGTCAATGGCGGAACAGGACAAGATAAAACACATTATGAAAGGCATTGATGAGGACGCATTTCAAATGTTGCTAGCGAAGGATCCGCGTACGGTGGCCGAAGTTATCAACTTGTGCCAAAGTTTTGACGAGCTACGGAAACAACGCATCTTAGCTCGGCGCCCACCGCCTACGGAAGATTCGTTAGCAGCATTGGTTATTGGCGACAACCACGCAACTTTGCTGACGCAAATAAAAGAATTTGTGCGCGAGGAGGTCGCGCGACAGCTCTCGATTTTGCCGACCACGGAGAAGCCTTCTCAATATTTGGCTCCAGCGATCCGACAGGTAATTCAAGAGCAAGTGACCGAAGCTCTTCCACCTCCGTGTCAGCCGGCTCCCGTGGCCGCGCCTCTGACGTATGCTGAAGCCGCTGCACGGGCGCCTCGTCTGCCGGGATTCTCTCCTCCGCCTTCAGCGCCTCTCCAGCCGGTGTTCTCTCATCCGCCCTCGCCTCGCCAGCAGGTCGCTCCCTTTTTCAGCGCACAGCAGCAAGGCACAAATCCTTGGCGTACTCCTGACAACCGCCCAATATGCTATGCCTGCGCTACACCGGGGCATGTAGCGCGCTTCTGCCGCCGGCGCTTGCCGGCCTTCGTGGGCACCGCGCGACCACCCAGCTCCGGATTCCGACCATACCGTATGCCTCAGCGACCACCATCGGAAGTCTACGCTGCTGATGACATACCAGCACCGCAGTCACAGCTCTACAATACTCGTCGCTCGCCTTCCCCTCGTCGGCGCTCACTCTCACCCATGCGTCGTAGGCCCAGTGCCAGTACTACTGAGGCGGAAAACTGATTTCCGCAGTTCCTGAGGCACGAACTGCGTCATCGTCGGAACATCAAAGTCCTCGTTTTTCCCCCGCTAACGTTATTGAAGTGTCTGTTGATAGCATCAAATGTCTTGCCCTCGTCGATACAGGTGCTGCTGTATCTGTGATTAGTGAGAAACTTTGCCGTAAATTACGGAAAGTGACCATGATGCCTTCGGTATTATTGCTTAGAACAGCCAGTGCACAGCAAGTTCAGCCAGTCGCTATGTGCACTGCCAGGGTGTTGATTCGAGACATTTTGTATCCGATTGATTTCTTTGTGCTAACTTGTTGCTCCCACGATGTGATTCTCGGTTGGGATTTTCTGTCGCGCCATCACGCCGTCATTGACTGTGCACGTGCTGAGGTTCAGTTCTCCGTTCTGTGCGATATGCCATCTGACGACGTTAAAGTTCATGATGTTACCAGGATCTGTGTAGCTTCCGATACTGACCTTCCCCCTCACAGCGCGGTATTTGTCCCTCTTTCATGCGCATCGCTTGCCGAAGCGACGGTCATGTTTTCACCCGCTGCCGTCTTCATTCGCCGCCAGCCTATATTGTTGCCTTTCGCTCTCCTCACGGTGCACCATGGGGCTGCAGAAATACTGATTTCTAACCCAAATTCGTACACTTTGGCTTTGCACTGTGGCGAGACTATTGGTACCATCCAGACTGTGGACGCTGACGTTATTGTGCATTTCCCTGTTCCCGACGACGTGGATACTGCCAACGTAACAGCACTGGCACCCCATGTGCCATCTAACCGAGTACCACCGGATGTTTTTTGTCGCTCTATTGCCGCTGACCTCGAGCCGACACAACGTGAGCGGCTTATTACTCTTTTAAATGCTTTTCACGCCTCTTTTGACTGCAACCAAGCATCATTAGGCCGCACAAGTACCGTCTCTCACCACATTGATACGGGACATCACGCACCATTACGCCAGCGTCCGTACCGCGTGTCATCCACCGAGCGTCGTGTCATCGCCGAGCAAGTTGAAGACATGCTTGAACGTGGTGTTATCAAGCCATCCTGCAGCCCTTGGTCATCTCCTGTAGTACTCATTAAGAAAAAAGATGGCTCGATTCGTTTCTGTGTGGACTATCGTCGCCTCAACAAGATTACACGAAAAGATGTCTATCCTCTACCGCGCATAGATGACGCCTTAGATTGTCTTCATGGTGCCGAATTCTTTTCTTCTTTGGACTTGCGATCGGGCTATTGGCAAGTGCCAGTGGATGAATCCGACCGCTCCAAGACAGCTTTTATTACGCCTGATGGCCTGTACGAGTTTACCGTAATGCCATTCGGCCTCTGCAATGCACCCGCGACATTCGAAAGGATGATGGACAATCTTCTACGAGGCCTCAAATGGAAGACATGCTTATGTTATTTAGACGACGTGGTAGTTTTCTCCCCTGATTTCACCACTCACCTCTCTCGTCTACGCGAAGTCCTTACTTGCCTTACCACCGCCGGCCTTCAACTTAACTTGAAAAAGTGCCGCTTCGGAGCCCGCCAGCTGACCATACTTGGCCATGTCGTGTCCAAAGACGGCGTCCTTCCCGACCCTGACAAACTTCGTGCTGTCGCAGAATTTCCGCGGCCGACTACAGTGAAAGAGCTCCGCAGTTTCGTCGGTCTTTGCTCTTATTTTCGCCGCTTTGTGCGCAATTTTGCCTGCATCATCGCTCCCCTGACGAAGCTCCTGGCTGGCTCTGGTGACCTTCGCGACTGGACTCCGGCGTGTGACCAAGCCTTCACCACTTTGCGTCGTCGGCTTACCTCACCGCCTGTTCTACGCCACTACGACCCGAGTGCACCGACTGAAGTTCATACCGACGCCAGCGGCGTTGGTCTTGGGGCCGTCCTTGCACAACGGAAGCCTGGCTTTGCAGAATATGTGGTTGCATATGCGAGTCGTGCTCTCACGAAGGCAGAATCCAATTATTCTGTCACGGAAAAAGAATGTTTAGCTATTGTTTGGGCCTTAAACAAATTTCGCCCTTACTTGTATGGCCGTCCGTTCGACGTTGTGACAGACCACCACGCGCTCTGCTGGCTTGCGTCACTGAAAGACCCGTCGGGGCGTCTTGGACGTTGGGCTCTTCGGATCCAAGAATTTGACATTCGCGTCATTTATCGATCCGGGCGCCAACATTCTGATGCAGATGCGCTCTCCCGTGCGCCCATGCGATCCGACGAAAGGCCACCTTCATCCACAGAGTGCCCGGTTGCTACGCTTGCTGTTACTGACATGCCGTCTGAACAGAGAAAAGATCCGTGGATTGTTTCTCTTATTGACATTCTTAGCAGTTCTTCAACGTCTACATGCCCTCGAGCCATTCGTCGCCAAGCCACCCACTTCGTGCTACGGGACGCCATCTTGTACCGCCGAAACTATCAGCCCGACGGTCGCAAATGGCTACTAGTCATCCCTCGCCATTTGCGTTCCGACGTATGCACGTATTTCCATGCAGACCCACAACAAGCTCATGCTGGCGTCCTGAAAACCTACGAGCGGCTCCGCCAGCGGTACTACTGGCGCGGCATGTATTCTTATGTCCGCAAATACATTCGGTCATGTGCAGCCTGTCAGCGACGCAAGACATCTTCTCATACGACAGGCCCTCTGCAACCTTTACCGTGTCCTGCACGTCCTTTTGATCGGGTTGGCATCGACCTTTATGGGCCTCTTCCATGCAGCGCTACCGGAAATCGTTGGATAATTGTCGCAGTAGACCACCTGACAAGATATGCTGAGACTGCTGCACTTGCTTCGGCTGCTGCTCGCGACGTCGCCGCATTCATCTTACGGCATTTCGTCTTACGGCACGGCGCACCGCGAGAACTGCTCAGTGACCGAGGCCGTGTCTTCTTGTCCGAAGTTATTAATGAGCTACTCGCCGCGTGCCGCACTATTCACCGCACCACTACGGCGTATCACCCACAAACTAACGGTCTAACGGAACGATTCAACCGCACCCTTGGGGACATGCTCACCATGTATGTTGCGTCGGATCATTCCAATTGGGACGATGTCCTCCCTTTTGTGACGTACGCATACAATACCGCCGTTCAGGCTACCACAGGCTTCTCACCATTTTTCCTTCTTTATGGGCGTGAACCATCCACTACCCTCGACACCGTACTACCATATCACCCGGATGCCTCTGAATTCACCCCTCTTACCGAAGTTGCTCGCCATGCTGAAGAGTGCCGCCAACTGGCTCGCTCGTTCACGTCGGATACCCAAGGAATCCGCAAAGATCGCCACGACAACGATCAGCCCACACAGTCCTTCGCCGTGGACTCTCACGTCTGGCTTCGGCTGCCCTTCCAAGCTCCAGGCCTTAGCCCAAAGCTTGCCCCGAAATATCAAGGTCCGTACCGGATCGTCGCGTGTACTTCGCCTGTGAATTATGTGGTCGAACCGGTGACGCCATCTTCGGACAAACGCCGCCGTGGCCGCGAGACTGTTCACGTCAGCCGCCTGAAGCCGTACCACGACCCCCTTATCGTATCATCGCCTTAGGTCGCCAGGATGGCTCCTCTTCGCCCCGGGGGAAGTTGTAGCGGGTAATATGCACGTGGCACTGTAGTTGTAGTGGGTAATATGCATGTGGCACTGTGCGGACTGCCACCGCTGCGGCGCGAGACACGAGCGCGGGTTGTTGGTGCGAAGCGCTAGGACTCGTATCTAGAGCTACCTGCGATCCCTCGAACGAGCTACATAAACCCCACTTCAATATATATATATATATATATATATATAAATTGCCTATAAATTGGTAATCTTGGGTGCGATCTTGTACGCGTTCCAAAATCGAACGGAGGCGGTCCGTTCTTTACATCGTGAAATAGGTGGTCCGTTCCGTTGTGTTTGTCCGATAGCAGACGACACGGAAAGATTGACAGAAGATATCACGTCACAATTGACGTCATGCCGTTAGTCACACTTAAAGCTGACCAATCCTGTGCGGCTCGGTGGAACGCGCCGCCTCCGTTCTACTTTGGAACGCGTACAAGATCGCACCCCTTACCTATATATGTACTTCTATGACTCTGTGTCTTTCCTGTTTCCTTGTCTTTTTTTCTGCTAAAGAGCATGTATGAAAGAACAGTTCGTGTCTCTAGCTTCGAGAGTACTGTTCCATTCTGGTATGTTATTGGTATTTTAGTGCTAACCTAATGTTTGCATAGTTCGCTGATGTATTTCTGGATCCTTCAACCTTATGCCTGCTAAGGGGACCCGAACTTCTATCAAGTAAACTAATTCTCGCTTTTTGTTCGGTATTTCTTCCATTCAACAGGGAAACACGTTCAGTTCAATTCGCTGGGTAATTGGAGATCGCTATGAGATGTCTCCGCCCTGGAGTGCGCATGAAAGATAACGATGTGTGAGATCCGTCAGATCTCTTCAATCCAGGGCTTACAGCCCGTAATTTGCTGCTGACTGCGAGGGCGGGAGCGGCACGCTCTGAGGTGGTATTGGACATTGTCAAATTCCGATGCATGGCCGAATTAGCTATCTTGTCAGTTATGATTGGCTCGCGTGGCTGCGAGGGTCTCTCTGATTGGCCCGAACCAGTCCAACATAGCAAAATTTGACAGTGTCCAGCACAGTACACCCGGGTGGTCACTTTTCTCACTTTCGCGAGACTTCGGGTGACTATGAAGGCGGGTCGATGTCTCCGGGCTACAGGTTTCTGGCAATGCCCCAAGACGGCGCGCTCGGCACTGTGCTGTAGAAATGCTGTTGCCCGTAGACACGCGATGCGTCCGGCGATAGACACGCGGTATCTCGCGAAAGCGAAAATGTATGTCTCCTTAAGCGATCACTCGGGACTATCATTCTGGAGTAAGCTTGAATCTGGGATACATAGCGCAAAAAATGACACAGGGACAAGCAGAACGCAGGATGAGCGCTCGTCCTGTGTTCTGCTTGTCCCTGTGTCATTTTTTGCGCCATGTATCCCAGTTTGTATGTATACCACCAACACGCCCAAACTTCCTCCCTGCTTAAGCGTGAATCATCTGGTGCAGTTCGCAGACTTCGAGGCTGCTTGTACATCTTATACTGACGTTCCTGACGTTCAAGAAATGGCGCAAAACTTTTGCAGCAGTATTTCAGTATGTGGAATGTAACCGTGGGCAGTGCCAGATTTTTTAAATGTTACCCAGTGAGCCACGGATATAGTGTTCCGCGGCTACGCAGATGCCGTCGAAATTCCTTAATGGCATTGACCTTCTTGGGCAATGGTAAAGATGTAAAAAGCACAATGTGGAGAGGGCAAGTTGAAAGGCTAAAACTGCTTGCACTCTACCAACAACAACATTCGCTGCGAAACGGGCAGACAGTTGGCAATCACGCCTGCAGTGGTGCTATGGCAGCTTCTACAGCTGTTTGATGTCAACGGTGCCAACTTGCTAAACCCTGTGGTCTTAGAAAAATATATCCAAATAGTATAAGGGTTACGTCTTAAATCTTTATATTTATGCCTCTTTCTTAATTAAAAAAAGGTCAGTGATTTGATTCACCAACCTGGAGTAGAATTGCAATCTTCGTGCAGAGTGCAACGTAACTCAGGTACTGAGGTTTAGCTACATGCATTAGAAAAATAATATTAATTAGACTGAGAAAAAAAAAGCTGAGATTGAACTATGCTTTGCAGCATCCGTCGTAGTTGAGCTGAAGCTCTGGAACATAAACAGCTCCATTTAATGTCATGTTGTCCTCGGTAGACGACAGGCTGGAAAACGAAGTTTTGAATATTTTTCAAAGGCGATCTGCCATGATAGGCGATTATTTTAGCGAAAAGACGTTTGAGCACAAGCAGCTTTACGACTTTGCGCCATTTATGGATTCGCTGCGCAACTTCGAAAATTGCCTACGCTCGTGACGCGGCCGCATTCGATGCAAACACGAGAGGGCTTGAAAAAGATGGTACTAACAATTATTGGGGAAAAAATTATCTTTCTTCTTTCTTCCCCTTGGCACAGAAGGCAAAAAAGAAGAATTAGCACTTATAAGATACTTAGGCCGCTTTCGATACAGAGGGGGGCAAGTAAATCATTCAAACATTACACCCTCCAGCCTGATATCTTTCGAACATTATCTGATACGCCACGGTAGTACGAATCAAAGTTATCTCTCACGCCGCGACATAAACTTTATCTCCTACAGAAACCACCACACCGACCGAAATGTCCTCTGTATAACAAGTCGATTCACCTACTAGCCGACTTGCAACACCACCACACACTTACACACTCTCCTTTGCACATTCACTCTTTGACTAACTCAACATTATCCCGCACATAGTGTCTCGCTTATTCGTTCATTGGTCCCATCACACATGCACGCACGCGCACCGCACACAAATACACACTCGCACGCGTATTCATTCGAGCAGGCATGTCATTTTGGACATTGTCAAATTCCGCCATATTGTCGAATCCACAATCCCGTCACCTCTCATTGCCCCACAGGGCAGCTACGGCCTCCCTGATTGGCTGAAAACAGCCATTGAAGAATCTCACAATACGCCATAACTTGGCACTGCCCAAATGGCAGCCTGTAGCCATGCCTCGCGATAAAAGGCAATGTTGCTTCCCGCCCAGCTTGACACCGGTACGCACAACCCGCGCGATGGCCGCCGAGGGCAGCAGCAGCGCAAGTCACACAGCCACCAACTGCGGCGACGCGGCCTGTCTCCGCCCCTCGACGTCGACTACCGCGGGCACGGGCGGCCTTCGACCACGCGCTGTTCGCCGCAGAGCTCGAGCCGGAGTGCCGACCGCTGCTGAAACGCCTCCCCCGCCGCCGCCGCGTCAGATCCCGGCGCCTCTGCTGGAAGAGGCTCATTCCCCGGGTGCGGCGAAGAGGAGAGAACGCCTCGAGGAGCTCGTGGAGAGCATCTTGCTGTTCGCCATGAGCAGCGCCATCGTGCTCATTGCGGCCGCTGTCGTCTCGCACTTGACGGGATGCCACCACGCCGTGGGCCTCTCGATGCTCGCCGCCAGCATTGTGATAGACGTCGCCAGCTTCGTCGTGTACGTCTTCAACCGCAACGAGAGGACACGCGAGCAGCTCGCCGTGGTCCTCTTGCCGATTCAGAGCGGCCTGTGGCGCAGTCGCTGCGTCCCGAATGACGACGACCGCGACCGCGCAGGGTCGCTACGGGACGTCGGTGACGTGTGGCACGGCAGCATCGTTTAGCTATACCGCGATCCGTTTTTGTTCAGCCACGTGGGGCGAGAAACAAAAAAAACACACATGAACTGGCGTATATCAAAGTTCTCGCGCCAACGAACAAAGTGCGCCGGAGGCGTTTCCCGAACGGTGCGTCGAGAATCGTTTACAGTGATATGCACCGTGGCATTGCATAGAAATTGCAAACGGCCTGCATTAGAATAAAAGAAACAAACTGAACGGTGTTATTAAAGATCACCGTCAGTGACTTCCTGTACCGGTCGTAACACTCGAACGAGTGTGATGTTGAAATTAAGAGGTACCTTCGCCGACTAGTGCCTGTGTTTTGTGTTGTCTGAAAGCGAGATAGTTATTCTTTCTTGATTTGTTAAAACTAACTCGTGTTTATGTTAATGTTCAGCAGCATCTCCTTTTCAGGTTTAGTTCATACTTCTTTTTCCTCATTGTCCGTTCCTTATAGAGTACCGTAATGTATTCAAGCGCTCTCCCGGCGATATGGCTACTGGCATTTGAAATGGCGCTTTTATATCGGGTTACGCTTTCTCTTATCACGTTTCTGTGAGCTTAAATCTCAGGCTATATCAGTACGCAGGCTTTACAGTAAAAATGAAAGGAATATTTTAAAAAGTGCATGTCCATTTCGGTCGTAGACAAACTGCTGTCGCATTGTCGAAATTTTCGATGGAATGAAAAAAAAGCAATTCTTTTTTTCTTGCGCTTTTTTTTCTTCTTTGGGCTCAGATTTGACTCCACACTAATATACACTGACTTTGTACGCTTTCATTCAGCGTGTCACTCTTGTGAACTGCAGACAATCGTGAAACCCGTCCGTGGGATGAGCGCGACATTGGAATTTTATGGCATCCAACAAAGAATCCACCGGCCAAATCCTGATGGTGTACGACTGACGTCTGATCGCCCGCACCACGCAAAATAAAAAGAAAATTAGAAAGCAGCGGATCGAAACGTTGCTTTCGGACTTCAGGCGCTAAATATTGAAGTAGTCATCCTTTTTCCCCAGGTGCAATACCTCGTTTGAGAGAGAGAGAGAGAAAACAAGTTTAGTGAAAACGCCTGCAGAGTCGGGTAGGCTCCCTCCAGGCAGGGAGGACAAGCTTTTACCGTGACGCGGCCACTACGTCGTTTCGAAAGGGGAAGAAATGAAGTCATTCCGGGACAAATACCAATCTAATTAGGGCGCATGGTGACGTCGATCGACAATTGGGTCCAACCCCAGAATATCGTTAAAGAGACACTTGAATGTAAGTTGCGCCATTTAGCGTCCCGAAAATGCACAGTGCGTTATGAGCGACGCCGTAGTGCGGAGCTTCGGATTAATTGTGACCATTTTCGGGTTGTCTGACGGGCACCCAAATCTAAATACACTGGCGTTCTTGCACTTCGAGTCATCTAAATGCGGCAGCCGCTGCCGGGAGTCGAACCGGAGACCTCGCGTTCAGCAGTGGAACGCCACCGCCGCTGAGCGGCCGCAGCGGGTAGAGCTTCTGATGTGAAGATTCCGAAATGGCCCATGCTTAGCGCGACCTGCGTTCACCTTGCCCAATTTTTCAAGTAGGCCTTGAGCCACCATTTACACATATTATTATCTCTCTCTCCCCATCTCCTCCCCCTCTCTCTCTCTCTACCCCTCCGCCCTCTCTCTCTATTGAACGTTCTAATTCTAAACACACCTCCCCATGCGCTTTCCATTTTGTATCTATGCGCGCTTTCCACTTCTAAATTTTGTATTGCATACACCATCTGTACTGCCGTGTATTTTAGTTGTTTGCAAGCGGCGAGAGCAGTGTTTTAAGTTCGCCTTCACCCGATCCGTTCGCCAATTTAGAGCACGATTGAAAGATGGGCTCGTGTTTTATATTTTCTCATGGGTAGGTATTACTTTAAAAAAGAAATAATATAGATAGTAAGTGTACATTAACAACGCACGGATGACTACCAATAGCAAAAACCTGGCAGTCAAAAAAGAAAGGAAGGGAAAGAATGAGATCTTATAAAACAAAATCTAAGGTACATGTACAAAACTGCCAACCTTTCCTTGAAAAAAAATAAGGTAAGGTAGCAATGCCGTAGAAACCTATCTCTTTCTTAGCTGGTCATTTCACCTTGTAAACTTTGCCAGCTGCTCTATTTTTTACGGTAAGGGAAAGGAGGACAACATACTAAGGAGAGGACAATGTGCCTGCAGCAGAAATTAATCACCGAACAGAAAAATAGTATGCCAGCGAGCTACGAAAAAGAGAGGGGACGCAAAGATTCAGTCGACAAGGAAGCGACATTATATAGTTATGTAGGTGAAAGAAAATGAACCCGCTTTAAGATTAAAAGGAAAAAAAGAAAAGAAATAAAACTCACTGTGAAAGAACACCCTGCTGCGCTGAAAATGTAAGAGGCCTATATAGACCCTCCAGAGGTGAATGCCACTCGAGGGCTGAGATAGACGCGCATCCATAGAAAAAAAACAACATTAAAATAACATGAAGTACCGAAGGCGCTTCTCATGTCTGCGTTTGAAACCAATTTTTCTAGCGTAAATGCAACTTAGAATCGTGCCGAAAATACGAAAACAAAGAAAGAAAAAACGCAATCGTCGAGATTGGCGATAAGAAGAGGCAACGAGACGATGTCGAGCTTGACAAAGGTGGATGACAGCACTTTCTAGTGTAGCGAGTCGTGCTTGTCTGGGCGCCAAACACAGTGGCGTAAAAATTATGCGACACTTTGTACCATTCTTGTGCCAAAGTAGCATGTCCAGCAAACTTTCAACAACGTTCCAAAAGGTTTTCAATAGGCTTCCAACAGGTTATGGCAGATAGTAACAGTCCGAAGAGCAGCCGTCTTTGAGGCACGTCTCTGAGTCATGGAATGAGTTTGTGCACCCATGCTCAACGCTTTAGCCATCTCGTAAAATCACCTTGTTCGCTTGTATTATTGGACTCCTTTGCATCGAGTTTATAGGCAAAAATAGAAGCGACAAGTCGAATTTCATAATCGAAAAGTAAGGAGTCCATTCGTGATGCAGCCGCACTAAGCACGACGGGCTTCAGAGTCAATGACCGCATTTTCAGCGTCTTTTGAGAATCCGAATTTTACGCTAACGAGCAATACGGACTGTAGTCTACTAGAGTGGCCAAGACACAAACTTATGAAGCCTTTCCGGTTAGTACAAGAACGATGATGTAGTATTCGGCGCGTACAATTATTAAAAAAATATTCAGTGGCGATTTCGCGGAAAATGCGAACTAAATTAGTTGGCATTACGTCGCACGTCTTCAATTAACATGCTCGCTCCACAATTGAAGCCGCGTTCACCACATTGCGTAGCGTTGCTCAGGAGATCACTCGACACATGTACGCAAAGTGCGAATGACGGTATATATGGTATATATATATATATATGGTATATATATATATATACCATATATATATATATGGTATATATATATATATATATATATATATATATATATATATATATATATATATATGGTATATATATATATATATATATATATATATATATATATATATATATATATATATATATATATATATATATATATATATATATATATATATACACATATATATATATATATATATATATACATGTCTATATATATATATATATAGACATGTATATATATATATATATATATATATATATATATATATATATATATATATATAATATGCGCGCGAGTGTGTGTGTGTGTGTGTGTGTGCGGCCAAAGCTTTCCCATTCCCTCTCTACCTCTGCCACATGACACCGGCTTCCGAGGCTTCACACACATCAATAGACACTTCTTATGCTAAAGCATTAATACAGCTCCTGACCAGGATGCCCCACTGGCTTCATCAAATGAATGGCCGTGAATCGCAGTTCAGTCGCTTCTTCTATACCACACGGCATACGTGGCACATTTAAGGTTGTGCATATCTCACACTTAACATTGAGCTCCCCTCCAGTTTAGTCGTTTCGCCCTTCAACGGGGTCATTTTACTTGAATCGAGGTTTCTTGCTGCCTTCACTTGATAACGTCTCTATAGGCAACGCCAGCGCTCCCCCCGAGTGAGCGTCGCCGATTTCGAAAGCTACTCACCTCGAGAAGATTTTAAGAGCTCAAATGAGCTGCTTTCGACTATACCTACAAACCAACTAGACTTCGTTTTCCAAGTGAGGTTTTGGGAAAATTTGGGGCACCTTCAACCACCGAAACCAGTAAACGGCGTCTGTACCTCCACAAGGCGTGTTCAGACTATAAAGGACAAGTGCTTTGATCAACACGGAGCGACATAAGCTTGAAAATGAGGTGCCGGAAGCCATCCGACCCGGAAGCGGTCGTAAAAGACCAATGCTGGAACCTGTTCTGTTTTTCTTTCTTTCTTTCTTTCTTTCTTTCTTTCTTTCTTTCTTTCTTTCTTTCTTTCTTTCTTTCTTTCTTTCTTTCTTTCTTTCTTTCTTTCTTTCTTTCTTTCTTTCTTTCTTTCTTTCTTTCTTTCTTGTTTCTTTCTTTTTTACTTTCTTTTTTTCAACATTGCTTCCTTTCTTTTCCTTTGTATGTTAGCGAGAGTTCACTGTCATTATTTTATGCTTTAGAGATGCCACAATTCTCGAACTGGTGCCTGTATTGGTCCTCGAACTCTAATCATGGGCGCTATAACGTAAAGCTATTCCAAACTTTTCTATTTCAATTCTGCAATCAGCCCTTCGCGATTGGTCAAAAACTTTTTTGGACCACTCTCACTTCGCCAGTCTGTCACTCGATGTCACGTTAACCGCGATAGCTCCCCATCTGATATGACGTGTACACATTGATTATGCATGATTGGACTGAAGAAAAGAAGAATAGTTATATTTAAATCGACGCCTGTTTGCCATTAGCCATTTGCTAATGGTCAAAAATTTTCGGGCTGCACTCACTTCACCTGCCTGTCATGCGACGTCACAAAAGCGTGAAAACTCACCGCGTCAATGTGACGTGTACGTGTTAAAGATGCACTAATATGCCGAACATAACTGAATTTTTTTCTGAATAGACGCAGGCTGCCCCATTCCGAAAGGAATAAAGGATGGCGGCCGCCGATCGCTCAGGCACTGGCTACTCGCACCTGCCGGAGACTTGAGTTTATTTGCGCCTAACATAGCTTTTTGCGTGGCCGTGTAACGTTTTTAAGTACTTTCGGCCTGTTTACGACCTTGCTCTGCCAACACTTATTTCCTGGTGGTCCGTTTCAGCGGCATTCTTAACCTTCCGGTGCACAGCGCCGCGATTTTCGACCAGCCACCGCAAGCTAAGTTAGGAAAGCGGACCAATCGCAGACGCCGACACCTCTCTCTTCATCCGGTTATCTATTTTCACTGCGCTGGCTCGGCCCGGTCGAAACCCTCTCCACTTGAGCGTCCTCCTCGCCTCCTGACAGCCAATTACAAACAAAAAACCGCTCAATATAGGCAATATTATTCATTTGAAAGCAAAGAAAAGACACCTCCTATAAACTAGGAGAGCGTTTGATTGGGCTCTTCAGGCAACGCTGCGGGTGACTGCCCGGTGCGTGGTCGGTGGTTACGCAAATTTGTCGTCATGAAATTCAAGTAAAAACATATTGGAATAGTTTTACGTAATAGGGCACCCATGACGCTGTGACCAAGCCCGATGAAAACGAGGATGCGACTTGGCACGACGCAATAAAGAAGATAAAAAAGAATGAAAAATTAGAAAAATCGTTATTTAAAAAAAATATGTGTTCATGTTTTGTAACCGTCAATGATGGTTACCAGTGCACTTTGTGTGCTATTAAGCACGAGGAATGATTTTTGTTATCATTCTTACTATATCGTATGTTAATGGCGCTTAATTGCTGATGTTGCCCAAGCCGTTCCCATTAAGTACTCCGGGTGCATGACTTCATCAGTATTTCGGTAGGGTAGAAACTTGGGCCGGTTGGTGCAGCATAGTTCAAGTTCTGGAGAACCGGCGCTTAGGCGAGATACACAGAGAAGAACGACACGGAGACTCACAATTAATGTGTGTGTCGTTCTTTGTGTATGTCGTCTAAACACTACTCCCCCAGAATTTGCACTATCCATCAGTATATCTATAGTTTTCCTGAACGGTTTTCTCAATCTGGATACTTTACCTGCACTTTGAAAGCTTCTCGAAGCACTAGAGCGCATTAGCCCAACGCGAACCGACTAGGCTGAAATATTTAATCATTGATTGATTGACTAGATTGAAAGTCCTAAGCCGACGTAAGGGCTCTGTTGCAGAAAGCGCGGTGGCGGGCTTCGTATTAATTTCGACAGCGTGGGCTTCTTTAACGTCCATATAAACCTCAGTGGGACACTGCTTTTGCATGCGTTCTCATCGGATTTTTGTTACCGCATCCCTGAACCGATCCCGCGACATCCTGCTCAGCCACACAACGCCACTTCTTGCCAAGCGCAGCTAGAAACTATTCACTTCGCGTTGCTTTGGAGGTGTTGCCGAGGCATGGCTGCGTATATATATCAAGAATCGCTGCTTCCAAGCTCAAGAAGAGATTGCCTTGACTGCTGGAGTCCTGCTTTCGCAACGGCATCCGCGAAGCAATTTACCGCCTGCGCTACGTGCTTCTCCACAGGCCGCCTCCCAAGGAAATCACTTTGAATATAAAATCAGGCAGGTTCTTGCTCCTCCCGAGGCCGGCGGCTGCCAAAACTTGGTTGAAACTGAATAAATTTAAGGTTTCACTTTGAGAAACGCCCCCACCAACGGCTTCGCGTGGAACAACAAAAAAAGGAAACCCGAAAGACTGAGAGGCTGACCTTATACATTCGCTGCGCTTTTATTTCGTACGGTAGATCCGCATTGCGGAGCTTCAGACGCTGCAGCTCCGCCTGCAGTTTTCTAAAAGCGATGGTCGAACCTTCTGCCCTCATTGATTAGTGGCGCGTCTGCCAGATTTCTGCGTGACCTTTGCGATCAAATCCGCCAGATTCCTTGCCGAATCCTGGCAGACCTACAAGCAAAAACACATGTGGGTCGACGCAAACCAGTCCTCTCCGTGTCAAGATCTGCGACGGCAACGAGATTTCGTATCTCTGTGTGACGATCAGTAAGACTAGCGTGATGTTTCAAAAAGGAGTTCAGAGAATAATTCGAAGAGTCTCACTGAGATATATGCGAGCGGAAATTTTACCGAGAACTTGTGAAAGCTGGCCAAATCGCATTGTGGTGAAGCAGTTGATAGCGATGAGAGGGGCGACCGCGACATTGGTTTCTTTCGTGGGGAGGCGGCGTACTGCGCGTGACCGGTACGTTGGTCAATGCTGGCACATGTTGTGCAGAAAACACTGCAGGCGCAAAATGAATCCCTTTCACGCAAGCTTATTTTTTATTTGGCATTAGCTTATTTGGCATACGAGATGAAAGACTATTGTTTGATAAAAAAAAAAAAGCTATGCCTTTTTTTTCCTTCTTTCATAAGATGACAACGTTCCTGACGCACTATTTTTGCTAGCGCTGCTTCAGAACGATACAGCTGCAGTTCGACAAGCGTTCAGCAAAGATAGCGCAAATGTTCAAACAAACTCAAAACAAAATGCGTCGGTTCGTGTCCTCTCTCCTTCCGAGTTAGATTTTCATATTAAACGAGAACCTGACTTCTTTTCCACATTTCTAACACTCTCACTCTAGGGTATTTCGGTGTTTGAAAAGCTTTTTGAATTGATACGTTCTTGATACCTCCATCGACCAATTTATCTCTCACTGCTCTTCACGCGGATGGCAGCCTAGTGGTATTGCCGTTTCATTTCCCTTTCTTTAAAAAAACATTTTATTTCTTTTGAAAGCCTGCTGATTAAAACGCTGCCCATATTCATGAAACCTTTCGCGGCCCCTCCTATTTATTTTTATTATTTTTTTCTTCTCGGAGTGTTAATATTCTACTCTTAGCGCCTCCCTAAGCTCCGACACGGAATCCTGTCGCCAACAGCTGTCACGTTGTAATCCGAATAGCTCTGCGTTGCATCCGTTAACTGGGACAAAGAAAAGAACGGATTCCCTCGCTCTAGCACTTGACATTCTTGCGCCTTTGCCTGCCTGCTGGATTTACCACCCCGACTTGTCGCTGTAAACAGAGAATCAATCAACGTACCCTAAGCCTTCCTGACTTGGCTGGTGGATTAGCAGGGCCAGAGTTATAAAAAGAAGAAGGAATCGGCTTAGAAGATTGGACTTGAGCGGTGGTGTTTCAGCAGCTAAGGGGGATCGACGCAACAGAATTGCGTCGCACGGAGCCCATGTAATGCTTCGCTTCACTTTTTTTTTTTTCGGACCCACGATCGCTGTGAATTTATACGCGACGTGAAGAAATCGTGATCATGATGAGCTGAGCATGCACTCGCTGCCTATTAAATTACTTGTTTGCAGGAAAACTCACTTTCCACGGGAAGCTAGTGAATTTATTTGTTACCAGGCATTTGTCGTAGCTGTCCAGGAATGGCATGAAAGTGTATGTTTAGAAACGAATAAGCCAGTTTTAAGTCGGCGCCGTATTTTACCCCTTCTCTTTTCAGGTGTCCAAGGTCTACTTTCGTGGAGCCAGTTTCACATAATCGATCATAGAATGTCTCAAGTTTTGCGCTTTGAAACCGAGACCAACGGAAGATATTAGGCTTAGCTAAAACATCGAAAGAGTCACTTTTAACGAGAATGGAGCTTCGTAAGGGAGAAAAAAAATGACGCAAATATTGAATAAAGCAGGCGCTGCTCCTTTTGAAGTCATAGCTGCTGTTACCCGCCGTGGTTGCTCAGTGGCTATGGTGTTGGGCTGCTGAGCACAAGGTCGCGGGATCAAATTCCTGCCACGGCGGCCGCATTTCGATGGGGGCGCAATGCGAAAACACCCGTGTACTTAGATTTAGGTGCACGTTAAAGAACCCCAGGAGGTCGAAATTTCCGGAGTCATCCACTACGGCGTGCCTCATAATCAGAAAGTGGTTTTGGCACGTAAAACCCCATAATTTTTTTTTTAACTGTGATACCAGAACCCATGACGTAAACGTATCGTTAAAATTCGAAAATAGCAGGCAACCACTGACATACACGTATATACGTGGCACTGCAATGTGGAAAAAATGCGCATGCGTGCTTTTTTTTTTATTTCCTACTGACGATTTTACCGATGCTACCCTTTTGTGGAGAGTCCGTTGGAGCTATCTTCCGAAATAGCGCGCCCCCCATGTGCCCGCTTCCCTCTGTGCGTAGGACAGGCAGTAGAGTCCTGAAGGCTCCTTCGCCCGGCCGCACCAAATCCCTAAATATTGATAATAATTAAATTCGTTAAACTAACTTCCGCATGTCACTTCTTGCCCCATACCTATCGGTAAGCAGCCGCGACTCCGAACTTTAGACTCAAGTATGCATTAGATTGATTTGACTATCTACGCAGCTACAATACGTTACGCTTAATTTCGCAGGGATTATGACAAAACGCACTGGTGCACTACCATATGTGTTTACTGGCACACACAGGTGCTCATTGCTAATAGTGGCCCGACTATTACACATGGAACTTTCGGTTGCTCGGAACTGTACGTTGTTACCCTCGACCCACGACACAGATACAATCTGCCGAGTGATCGCAATCCGAAACCCCAAATGGGGGAAATATTTTCGAAAAAATTAAATTCGGGCTTGAAGTAGCCGTTCACAGAACACTGTTACCAGGGCCGGGGGATGAATAGCTGCTGAAAGAGAAGCACCATCGAGCAACACAACGCCCTAGGACATTCTGCGGTTGCGGTCCCCGGAAGAGCCCCCCAAAAATACAAGAACGCAGCCTCTCGTGACGCGACCACAAGCCAATTATGCAAATGCGCGTTAGACGAACCACCGTGTACTTCTAACAGATCAAAGACGATGCATTGTGCGACTGCGCTTGCTGCTTGCTCACTAGGGAAAGCGGGGGCAGCTGGTTGACTTGCCCGAGGCATTCAAACCCCGAGTTCAGCGGAGTTTGGTTTCCCACCGCGGTGGGATTTGCCACGTGCCACACTGGGGCTGTGCGTCCGGCAGAACTCCAACGGCTCAGTGCACGTGACTGCAGAGAAAGTGCACCTCCTTTCTCTCCTTCCCTTCTGCAGCTGGAGGAGCCGCAGGCGATGTTGGGGGCCGGCCGTACATCACTGCCCATGGGCAATGACGTGTGTGATTCATGGCCACACTCCTTCATCCAAAAGAAGCACCTACAGGCTCCTCGCTTCCTTTCTCCTATCCTGACTTCCGTCCCTCTCACCTCAGTTAACGGCAACGCACATTCACGAAAGATGCCCGCCTGTTATCTTGCTTTCTGCTTCGGCTGTGCCCCGTCGCCCTGTTTCTGTCTGCTCCCCTTCCTCACACCACCTCTCTCTCGTCCCTCCCTCCCTCCCTCTCTCTCTCTAACTGTCCATATATACATACATACACACACACACACACACACACACACACACATACATATATATATATATATATATATATATATATATGTTGGGGGCCGGCCGTACATCACGGAACTCCTAAACAGCGAAACGGAACAGCGAACAGCGAAACGGAACTCCTAAACTTCATTGCGTCATTCAACCAGGCACACCCCGCTATCAAATTCACACATCATTACTCACTGTCATCTGTAGACTTCCTTGACGTCACGATTACCATTGCCGATGGACGCCTAATCACAAAACTCTACAAAAAGCCAACTGATAATCATCAATTTCTTCATTTTGAAAGCAGCCACGTGCGTCATTGTAAGACTGCGATTCCATATAGCCAGGCACAGCGCTTTAAGCGCATATGTTCCGAAGAAGGCGATTTTAACTCTTGTTGCCAGGAACTCAAAAAGAAACTTCTCAACCGTAAATATCCAGAGAAGATGATCGATGACGCGATACACCGAGCGGCAGGATATGACCGGATGGACTTTCTTAAAGGCAGAAACAAGCCCAGTGGCTCCCAGTCGGCTAATTTGATACTCACACATTCCGCATCTAACCCTAAGGTCTCAGGCATACTCCGCAAACACTATAACATTCTTACCCAAAGCAACAGGTTAAAAGCCATTTTTCCTGAGCCACCTCGTGTCGTGTATAGACGTTCTAAAAACATAGGTGACATACTAACGTCCTCAAAAATCGCCACTTCTAACCCGACCGGTTGCAGCCGCTGCAATAAACCACGTTGCAAAGTCTGCGCTCATATAACGCCTACATTGACTGCCACCAGTACAGCCAGCCAATTCATGTTCACTATTAAAGGCAGTTTCAACTGTGATTCATATAACGTAGTTTACTTGCTCGAGTGCGGCACTTGCCACATGCAATACATAGGCCAGACTGAAACACCTTTCAGGATCCGTTTTAACAACCACAGGTCACATGCCAAATCCCAACCAAATCTACCACTCTCGAAACATGTTAACATGCCGGGCCACTCATTTAATAATCTCAAAGTAACAATACTCGAATCTGGATTCCGCACCAACCATGACCGCGAGCTTCGCGAATCTTACCTGATTCACAAATTTAACACTGTCTCGTCTGGAATAAATGAAAACAAAGGAAAACTAACCTGTCTAACTTTAGATTGAGCACAAACATACACTTCCCACGCAGTGTACACACATGATTTCAGCGCTTTTTTCTGTCTCCTATTTTGCATGTGGCTTTTTGACGTATGTCGCTGTGGCTCGAAGTTGTACGTTAACATATCAATTTTTAGATAATTCGAGGTTGCACTTAGAAATGCCATGTGCTAAACATCACGCCTTTGTATCTGCATGTGTAAGTCATTCTGTTTTCACTACACATAACCATTGTAACCACTGGCACTTATTTGAGAGTCATGTTTGTATGTATTGTATCGTGAACACATCTGCATTTCATTTTTTGTATATTCCATAATGCGTGTCATCGATAATCATTTATAATGTGCAATGATAATGATTTATGATGCGCAGTGTATGGTCTAGTCAGTGTAGATAGCGCGCCCTCTGCTCGTGATACGGTGCCTTTAAAGCTGTGTATGTGTTGTACATGCGTTACTGTACTCTGACGAAGGCTGGTCCACCAGCCGAAAACGTTAAGTAAAAGAAGTCTTCCAAAAAGTTCGTCGTCTCTTTCCTGCGTATGCTACGTCGGGTCCTGCGTGCTGAACTTTGAAGAAAACCCCTATATATATATATATATATTTTCTGTGTCCCGTTGTTGCTGACACGTGCATGGAACTTCTGGCTACTGCATGTTGCGCGGTCATAAAAGCACACCGGTATGGCTTTGCCACAATAGATTTCGTCAGCTCCGACTACTAACAGTGCCCGAGCGCGAGCCACAAGCAGGTCTTATTAAGATACCAGCGAGCATGAAGCAGAAGCGTGTCGTGGAATTGACGTGGCATTTCTCTTCCTTTTTTGGCAGTATTGTCTATGGTCCTGGCGAAACACTTGCACTCAAGGACCGGGAGAAGTGGCTTTCCCTTTCAAGTTGTCACTAAGAGGCAAAGCAATATTTACAGCGACAATAATTCATAAGCTTGAAAAGATTTCGCAAGGCTTCCTACTTCTAGGGTTAGAAACCTTCAATAAGAAACAAACCTGACGGAGATAGAGGTATGCCCATTTACAAGAAACATTAAATATTGTGCTAACCCATTGCAGACTATGCTTTCTGTGATGTCAATGGTAATTTTCCATGTCTTATAGCGAGGCCTTGACAACCATATATCGTATCATGCACCGGTCCCGTCTTCGCATCTCAGACTATTCTTGTTCTCGCGTCATTGAAGACGCACCTCATAGTCTAGATAGTGACCCTGTACATCACGCGATACATTATCCTTGCACTTCAAGTGCATGTCGCTATGTACAGCTTCTCTCTCTCTCTCTCTCTCTCTCTCTATATATATATATATATATATATATATATATATATATATATATATATATATATATATATTATTTTTATTTTGACCACCTAACAACAGCTTTCACGTTCATTGATTGAACAATAGAAACTTGCAAGCAAACGAACAATGTAGGAAACAGTCAAGTCGAGCGACATAACTTGAGCGAGAAATACGTGGCAGTATAATTTTCAAACGGCGCCCTAAAAGCACACAGCGTGCTTGAGTAATCTGTCAAGGCAAACGCCTTTGTTGGAAATACTTATCTCTTCTGCTGCGCTTCCACGGAAATAGCAGGCAAAAACTGAAAGTAAGCAAACCCGCTTCGGAGGCTCAGCACTGACGCTAACTTACAAACCAGTTTCTTGCGTGACTACTATGCCGGCGCCACCCCGGACATTCACCGCGTGCTAATGCTTAACACTGCGGTGCAAATTATACTATTTATACCTGCCGCATTACGCAAATGGACTCGTACATATACACTGTCACGCCAGTACATAATCAAGATATATCGCACCCTTCGGGAAGTAGGCAGCCTAATGAGGCCATCTCGCAGTGGGGCGGTTTAATTTTCTGTTTCGCTCTCTTGCTATAATCGGAGAATCACGCTACACGTGCCATTTCCTATAAGTTATACGATTTCCTGTATAGGCGGAACAGCCGATTGCGGCAGTTCAGAGCGGGAGAATGAAAGGATGATGAAAGAAATACTGGAATGTTAACCGGGACTAAGCCCTGTTGAACAAAGTGTGCTTTGGGAACCCTGGTATTCTTTTCAGTTACTTGGTCCAAATCGCTGAAAGCGCTGCACACTTCGCTGTCGATTCAGCGATTGTCAATAAATAGAATGCGTGTTTCTGCCGAAATTATTTACATTTGTGAACAATCTTTTCGGTATCTTTCATCGCGATGAAGAGCCTTTAAATTAAGTCGGACATTAATACCGCGCGTGGCGAGTCCAGGTGGCTTTACGGAAAGGCATCAAGCCAGGGCTACCGTCCATTGTAGTGGAAGCATTGTCGCCAAAAGTAATCCAGCAAAAGAGATTTTGAATGCCACAACTTTGACTAGAGCGGCAGGTTGGGCTTGATGACATGCGTTGGCACGTGTTAGGCGTAGCGCACTGGACACAGGCCACAAGAGCGACACAGATTGGAATAAACAGTTGGTAGTAGCGTCCGTCCGCGTCTGTCGTGTCTTCTTTTATATTTATGCGTATTTCTTGCGCTGTATTTGGAATTTACACACACACAGCGTCGTGTTTGTGTGCGTCTGTGTCGCATCTGTGTCCTATGTGGAATATACTCTAGAGCTTAGCTCTGTGGTATGACCGATTCGAGTCCCGAATCAAGAAGATAAGACAGCACGTACAAGAGCAGCATCTACTTCTCCTTGGCCTGTGCCGAACTACCGACCCGAATAGGTCAGTCTGGTTGAGTCAACTTCACTGGTGAAGTCAGGCCGATTTTCCCTGCCCTGATGCTCGTACCATACCGGTTCACCCGGCCCAACCACACGTTTCAATCCCGTCATGCCAGGCGTTCCCACTTGAGTTCATGCAACCCCGACAATAGTTTCTTTCACGAATACTGCATAACAATAAGCGTAATTCAACTGCTTTTGTGCATCATGTCGAAGTCGTGCGCATGCTTGCGAGAACCGTAGAGCTTGATCTCTCTCAATATCTGTAAAAGTTCCAGTAAGAGCAGCTAAGAAGCACTGCTATGCCATCCTGCCTGTCGCGCAATTACCTGTGCTATTGTACGAGGAAAATATTGCCAACATTTCTTATGTGAGCATGAATGCACCTATCCTAGGTGCTTCGAATTTCTTATTTCAGTCTCATATGAGCTATCTTAGCCTTTGTGTGTAACATCAAACGAGAGACGCACGTATTAAGACTGACCATGGGTGAGCAGGAGGATGAAGAGGAAATAAAAAGAGAATGCAGGGATGTTAACCAGAAATGCGTCTGGTTGGCTGCCGAATAGAAAGATGAGATAGAGAGCGATAGCCGATGGGGAGGAAAGCCACGCTGAGTTCGCGCGTGCACGCAGCCTGAGCATGTCAAAGGCGTTCAGATAGGACAAATCATAATATTGTATGTGCCACTAGCTTCTTATCATGGCAATGGCGTAGGGTCTGCTGGGTGTCGCCGAGTCGATACACCAGATTGAGGCCGTCAATTGTTCTCACTATAAGAGTGCGCCTGTCAAGGTGCCTATTTGCGGAAGTAACTATTTGTCGCTATCTTACTTTTAAGGGGATGCTAATAGAAATCAACGCCACCAAAAACATGATCATCGTCATTACCATCATTACCGTCCCCACCACCACCACTACCTGCACTACCGTAGAGGGCCATCGAAAAAGATATTCTTAGTGAGAGCACTGAGAGCCCGACATCGCTCCAGCCGACTAGTTGAAGATGACTTGAATATTGGCGACATTACGGAAGAAACACAAAGAAAATTGAGGGAATAATTTATATTAGGTATGATAGTACGTTAACATAAAGAATGTAACTTGGGAATCTCTAGTAAGCGCAGAAGACAGGAATATATAAAGAGCTTGGTGGCGGCAATTTGCCTCCGCGCCGTTTCTGTGGGAATGCTCATAATATCCGTCCGTCTGTCCGTCTTTCTGTGCGCCCATCAATTGGACACGTCCTGCACAGGACGTGCCCAATGTTAGTTGATGTGAAAGCTTTAGCTATATCAGTTTCGTCACTCGTAAGCTTCCATATACTATTCAAATACCCCTCCATTACTGTCATTCTGCCCTTGGCAACAGCTCTCGATTGGAGTCGGTGTCTAAACAATGCACCAAGTACTGCATAACACCATAATTGTCGGCTGTCGTTGGGTATACTCGTTTTCAGAATGATGTGCCTCTCAAATGGAAGCTATAAGTGGAGTGCCACGGCACTGGAGGCTCTGCTAGAGATGCCAGACGACGCTTTGACGCGTAAAAACAGACGACGTTGACCAAGGCGAGCTCGCGCGATCGTGCTCCTGACCGGCTGGTGTCATCTGTAACTTTCACTCTAGCGTACAACGCTATTTTCCGAAAGACTCGTACGGCGAGCAGCCCCTTATTTAAATAAATGTCAGGCCCTCTATCTACTCTTTTCTACTCTTTTCTGCCACCAGACTGGTTATTAGGTTTTCTGCAACTTCTTTTCGCTGACTCTTCGTCGTAGCCCTCTTAGCACCTCGCTGCGTTGCGCGAAGAGAGTCTGGAGTGCCTGTAATTCTACATTTGCGCAACGCCTCAAACCCAGCGCTTCCCAATTCAGTCGCCCTTCGCTAACACATTCGTGTTGCCACACAACGTCACCACGGGTTCAGACGCTGCCGCGTGCTCGTGCCGTTCAACGCCTCGACGCCTTCGTGTGAGACGCTTGCGAAATCCGGTCCGCCTGATTGTACGAATGCACGTAAGTCTGAGAGCGCCTGCCGTAGGCGAATGCATACTTGCATGAGGCCCTCGGGGAACAACGAACTGATTATCGCGGGTCACTACACTGTGCTTCTCGATCGTGATGCAAGCTATGCGTCTGCGGCAAACGCTTTGATTGTTCTCGTTATTTCTTCGCACGGACTCACTCTTCTTCACGGCTTAAATCTTTAACAAAAAAGGGAAGCTAGTGCAATAACATATTCCACGATGTCTTGCGTACCTTTGTTTTTCCCCTTTTATCTCGGCGTTTATTGGGAAAGACAGTCTGCGCAAACGCGAACCATTCTAGTAGAGTACCGTCAAATATTAAGCGCAAAATGAAATTCAGTCCCGTGAAACTTTTTCTCTTTCGACTGAAGCGTGTGCGCTTGTTTGTGAAAATGTCTAAAGAAATCTATGTGCCTTGCGTGTTATCTCTATGGTGTGTTATCTCTATGATGTATTTTCTTTATGATTGCGCTACATAAAGACTACCTGTCTCGTTACTACGAAGATATTGACTGACTGGTCGGCTACTATCAGTCTAAAAGCACCATGCTTGTCCAGACCTGAACGAAAACTAGATTACACAAGTACGAGTGCTGATGTTGGTGTGGTTTATCGTTCGACCATAACTAAAAGTGTGCACGGCCATTGGAATGATAAATGTCTAATTATTGTTTCACCTCCTCGCCCCGTTGTTGTCAGTGCACGAAATATCTTGAGTTTCGAGTCACTGGCAGCTGATGCATTAGATGTTATAGCTCTTTTGACTTCATTCATTCAAATAACTTTATTCAGTGCCCTGCGATTTGGTGGGGTGGGCCTGGACCCCGTCTAGGTTTCAGCCAAGGGTTGTTGGCCCTTGGCAGCTTCCTCGGCTTGCTGGACGGCCCAGAGTTGGTGCTGCAGGTCGGAGCTGAGCAACGCAGACTCCCAGCGCGCGCGGAGGCTGTCGCTGTTTGAGGCTGCATCCCCGTTACCCTGTATTACAGCCGTACATTCCCATAGGATATGCTCCGGGGTGGCTCTAGAGTTGCAATGTGTCCACTTGTCGGTTGGGTATACTTGCTCGTAAAGATAACAAACAGAACGTGACGTTCTTCGGAATGCATTCTTCGTAATGCCACATGTATCATACATCATTTTCAGGTACAAAGATTCCTGGACCATATGGCCCAACGCGTTGGAGCTTTGCAAGTCGACACAACTATTACTACAGCTTCTGAAATAGACAGGCGTCAGTGATCGATTGCGGAGAGAGAGAGATGTCACAACAGAAAGGCAAGGAGGTTAACCAGGCTGAGCTCGGTAAGCTACCCTGCACAGGGGAAGATGTGAAAGATGAGAAGACGTGATGCACCAGTTCGCAGTTTTAATGCTTCCCTGGCTCTCCATCATAATCGAAGTTTTTCTTACGAGCCCGCACGCATTTTGCTCACCGTGTCTGCTCGGCGATGCTGCTGTGCTGCCGTATAGCTCATAGTTAAAAAAAATTAAGAAAATAAAATTTAATTAAGTGCGGGATGGTGAGATCTAACTAGAGTGTACTACATCTAATACACTCGAGATCGAACGTCGGTTCCCCGTCATAGCAGTCCAATTATTTAACCGTTAGGCCAGGATCCTTTGATTGTTTGTTTTCTTTTCCTTTCATGCTATTTATTTCAGGCACGCATGACTCCTGCAGGAAACACACATATAAACGAGCTATGAAGTCTTTTCTGATTTCATGACGACGAATACACAGACACAGGACAACATAGACTTTCTCTCCAATCTCAAAACGCGCTGCTAAGGTCGCGGTCAATATTCACAGAAAGCACTAAAATGGTGGTAAGAATAAGAACCGCACCAATACAAAATACCAATCTGGACGAGATTCGGTTTGTTCGCATAGATCCTTCATGGACTGTCATTTGGTATAAATGAGTTTCTGATGCAATTATAGGTTCAGTATCTCGATCCAACATTTGTTTCTTCAACAGGCTATGTATTCTAATGACTGGAAAGATGTCGAAAAGGCACATCGTGTACGCTGTATGTCATCCATGTCATCCCGCCAACACTACACCTGCAAAAATACTTTGGTCTCACCAGGGCAGGACGCACCAGTTCGTGTGCGTAATATGCCTCTGCTGCCATCGACAAAAACGTTGCTATTTAAGTTACATTCTGAAACCTTAGCTGTAAGCACTTGGCTACATTCAGGAGAGATTTCGTGACTTCCCTTAACTGTCGCCCTTGTACCTGAAACAACTGAAAATAGTTTGATGGCCTGCAGAAATGCCATTTTTGCGCGATAGCATTAAGGGCCCCATGTCGCAGAAAATTCAACGTCGACCATCGTTTCGGCAAAAATTATATCGAACCACGCATACCCAACCATGCAGGCCTTCCATGTAGCTCAAGGAAGTTACCTAATTGAATTTCTCTAGGTGAAATACTTCAAAAAAATCGCAAAGTACGACTTACACACAACCTACAGGCATGATAGCGTCGGATAGTAATTTGAATATACGAAAAAAAACGATAATTCTGCTACGCGGAAGCTTAAAACACAGACCCCTTTTCCAGCGTTTCTATCATTCATTGAGCGGCCATAGCCTCCAAGATTTGCGCACGTCAGAGAGCGCATATCTCAAAGGCCATAAAGCGGTGCGCCCGGTTCTTTATAGCACCTCTAGATGGCGCTCGACTCCGCCGCATCGCGGAACACGCAAGAGGCCGCGTTTCTACCAGAAAGCTCGCCTTCGTGCATAGCGCTCGCCGCCAGCGTTTCGCGGTAAATATTAGTTACATAAGCTGCAGTTGCCGGGAAGCGTGAAAACCAGTCAGGAATCTTTGAATGTTATCGCCTTCCGCTCTTAAGAACAAAGCTTAAGCGTCCTCTAAACATTTATTTAGGGATTTACATCAAACTCTGCGTAAGGACTTTGATGTATATCCTCAGTGTGCGCCATATCTAGTGCCAACTGGTTAGGCCACAATGGCACGTATAGCCCTATCGTGCCAACGCCAACTCTTCGAGAGTATCGCCGCGTCTGTGACATTGCGTCTCACGAACGCGCGTGAGCACACTCTCGCACGCCAGTTTCCTTTGTGCCAGAGACGCAGGAATAAAACGAGCAAATTTGCAGCATTTCATGAACCGCTTCCCTAAAGCATCGCTTCAAGTTAGATTCCAAGATGTGTGTTGGATCTCCATAATTGCTTTGTGTGAGTAGTGTAGGGGTATGAAAATGTAAATGGACGTGTATTTCGGGAACATGAAACGCTGCAGACGAAGAATTTCATCCAGGCAACTTTTACGGCGATGCTGTATATGCCTAGACGAAACACTCGTGGTCCGGCTACAGAAACCCTACTGCGGGGGTATGAGGCATTGTTTAGGGGGGTATAAGCCATTGCATTAGTCTTACGTGACGGACGGACAAATTTCTCGTTGGGTAGGCATAGAAATGCTTACAAATTTAAAAGATATGCATTTATTTAGGTATTATTGCAGAAATGAGACACAGTGAGGGACGGGGTTAAGACGCAATCATGATGACATAATAATCTTGCAGCAAAGGTGTGGCGCGACATTGGCTACGCCAGTAGTGACGTCGTTTCTCTCTCTCAGCAGAGCGCGCGTACAGCAGTCTCTCTCCCACTTCACAATAGGTTCGGGAAGGTATCACCGTTTTTAATTAAATGAAATGTGCGGCTCCAGTGTGTCACTTGGTAGTTACAGTGCACATCCGCGTCATAAACACTATAATTAACGCGTTACGAAACGCAAATGCGTAACACAATTCAGAAAGACTTTGATGAACCCACTGTATTAACAAAATGAATCGCTCATTGCACCCCTCCATGATGGTGATTATGCGAAGCGCAATGTGCGGTATTTCAAATAAACAATATGATAACACAACTTCTTGCTTGGCAAGTTGGTAATGATTCATTATATCTATTTTTAAGGCGCAAAAACAAAAAACAACACACAGCACACATGAGAGGACAATGGGACAGAGCGCCTCCTCCCGTTGTCCTCTCATGTGTGCTGTGCGTTTTTTGGCGCCTTAAAAATAGATATAATGAAACAATGTGACAAACCCAAACCAAACGTGTGCGTAGCATCATCAAGAAACCCAAAGACATAACCAATAATTGAGAAAGAGTTCAACAAACCATCGTAATTAACCCAGCGATTAACATCGGGGCCGCAAACTTCAGCTTCGCTGGTTTACCATCTGTACGGGGTGGATGGGATGTAATTTGTTTTTGTACTCTTCGTCGTAAGGTCTAAGGGGTCCTACTTAGTTTAGGAGGTATATCGGTGGCCACAACGTTACGAGAAGAAAACCAACTAAACAAAGTAAAAGAAAACGTCCCCGCTCTGAAGAAGTGGAAACAGCTTGATGTCACCTGTTTCACGAACTTCTTTAGTTTTAGCTTAGATTTAGCAACATAAAACTGCCTCATTTCCGGGTCTTCAATTGATACACTGCACCCCTATAATATATTTTTCCTCTCTTTCTTTCATTGAAGTTTTGCATCCGTCCATCCATCCACCCATCCTCTCTTTCATTCGTTTGTGTACGTTCATATTTAGTAAAAAAAAGAAAGCATTTGAAGAGCCGCGTTCGACAGCAACATGACAAACGCCACCCCATAATCAGAAGCTCGCATCACTGCGCTGTTGGAAGAGAGTGGAGGCAGCCCTCGAAAGTCAACCATGCATAATGACTGCGCCAGCCGTGGCAGCCGGGTCGTGACTCAGCTGTATAGAAACAGCGCCGCGACCAAATGGTGCGCTCCCCTCCCTCCCCTCCCCCACTGTACTTGACAAGTGGAGCGAACACACGCACACGTTCACAACGCCGATCCGTTCTTAATTTTTACCCCCGTACCCCGCTGTTCGCTTCCTCACTGTACAATTTTAAAATGTAAAGTAGTTTAAATCATTACTTGCACGAGAAACACGGAGGTAAGATAGGAGCTTCAGACACAGAAAGCACATCCATTAGCGTTAGTGGTCAGTTCTATTTCCTTTCCTTTAGTATCGCTTTCATGGTTGACCTGGTTACTTTCGTGTACAGAGAAAAAAAACAAAAATCAGGGGCAGGGCGAGGGGGGAGGGGAGGCAATGAGATACAGGGAATCGGCTGTCTCTTGGGTCCCTTACAAGGACCAGTGACCAGTGTCTGCGCTTTCTGAAGGATGGTTCGTGCTGTCGTTATTAGGCTAGCCGCTGTTATGGCCCTTTTTCAACTACTGAAGGCACGCGTTCAGATTCACTGCAGATAGCAATCAGTACGAGCTTAAAACAATTTCTGAGGTGCGTGGCCTTTTGCTGCTTTCGTTGCTCCTTCTTAGGCTGAAATCAGGATAAGTGTTCACCTGACCGAATCAAACACTTGAAAGTTCGTGCTTGATGAGTTTTGCCTTCGCACAGTCACTTGTTTTGCATTTCCGAGCCGCATGGTATAACTCATGCAACATCACATGCTAGTCTCTTCTTTCCGTTTGCTTACGTTGGCAATGGAATTTGTTGCTGTGGATCGCAGATTGCTTGGCTCCCAGAAAAACCCCAGAAACCTCTCACGATGACTGACGAAGACTGGGGTTGGTGTTATAAACTTCACGAAGCATGTTCCCCTGACACAGAGCTCTACCATTGATTCGGTTATTATGAACGGAAGAAAAAAATATTTCTGTCAGACAGGAAAGATTAAAAACCAAAAAGTAAGTTATTTTTTCCTTGTGTTTCTTCTTTTGTAAGGCCTCTAAAATTATTACTAGACAATTTCAAAGTTTCCTACGTGACGCAATAATTTCAGACATGCTTTCGATTATTCATATCAATAAGTCTGTTTTCATTTCATTAAGATTAGATCTCACAGCCCCTTTTATATCATTTATTCTGCCATGCGTACACTTCTACCTACTTATTTGAAATACTTTTTTTAAGGAAGCAGGTCTGCACTCGAGATCTCTGCCTTCCTACTCGTAAATTGGAAACAACCTTGTTTTACCTTCCCTAACTCAGTGCAAGTTTGCCGAGACGTTAAACCATGATACTTGGAGAACCTTCTCAGGATCACGAAGCTTTATAGCGGCAAGACGTGCTTCCTGGAGACTTTCGTGCGTGGGAGCCCCTTTCTAACATAACTTATTTACTTATGGTCATAGTTTGCATAGTTTGCTAACAAATCCTGCGTCGCTTCGTAGTACTCGCCATCTTCCCTTACTACAGCTGCCGAAAAACATTTGCTCTGCGATTTCAAGAGTGAGTGCATTCCTCGAATCTCCTCCGCACGAGTAAATAAATCTTTCCATGCCTGAGAGACAACAAAAGGCGCCGTCCTTTTCTCTCCGGTACGGCCTTTTCAGACTCAGTAAGAGTATACAGTGACAATGGCGCAAAGCCCTGATGTCCTGGCAAGAAGAGCAAAACCAGAACGTACGGTCTTGGCTCCCAGTGGGATGCGTCATCAGAAAACTATAGGAGCAGCTGTACCGCCTCACTTCTGTCCTTTCTGACGAATAATCACTATTGCGTGAAAGCGAAGGAGCAGCGACGGTTGGTTTGCGTGCGCGTTGGGGTTGGGAAAGGCACGACAGCTTTGTACTGCCGCATGTTTGGAAGCCCGTTAAGAGGAAGGCAATAGTAAGCCCCGCCATTGACATAGGCATGCTAATTGAGCCCACTGTGCATTCCTAATTGAAGCCACTGCAATCAAAGCCACGCTAGAAAGCGTTTGATGTCCGGCCTTCAGAGAGGAGAGAAGGGAACAATGGAAGTAGAGGGACTGGACCAACTGCTTTCGAGCCTCGGGAAGTTAGCTTTCGCAGCGTCCGCACGTTTGTCAAGCTATACATTAGTCGTTCCCTAACTCGTTCGTTCGTTCGTTCGTTCGTTCGTTCGTTCGTTCGTTCGTTCGTTCGTTCGTTCGTTCGTTCGTTCGTTCGTTCGTTCGTTCGTTCGTTCGTTCGTTCGTTCGTTCGTTCGTTCGTTCGTTCGTTCGTTCGTTCGTTCGTTCGTTCGTTCGTTCGTTCGTTCGTTCGTTCGTTCGTTCGTTCGTTCGTTCGTTCGTTCGTTCGTTCGTTCGTTCGTTCGTTCGTTCGTTCGTTCGTTCGTTCGTTCGTTCGTTCGTTCGTTCGTTCGTTCGTTCGTTCGTTCGTTCGTTCGTTCGTTCGTTCGTTCGTTCGTTCGTTCGTTCGTTCGTTCGTTCGTTCGTTCGTTCGTTCGTTCGTTCGTTCGTTCGTTCGTTCGTTCGTTCGTTCGTTCGTTCGTTCGTTCGTTCGTTCGTTCGTTCGTTCGTTCGTTCGTTCGTTCGTTCGTTCGTTCGTTCGTTCGTTCGTTCGTTCGTTCGTTCGTTCGTTCGTTCGTTCGTTCGTTTGTTCGTTCGTTCGTTCGTTCGTTCATTTGTTTGTTTGTTTGTTTGTTTGTTTGTTTGTTTGTTTGTTTGTTTGTTTGTTTGTTTGTTTGTTTGTTGAAAATAACCTTCGCCGTCTAATGGCAAAAGCTCTGCTAGTGGTCCCGTCGCTTTAGTTCTGCTCATTTCTTTTGCGGATAACCATGAATGCAGAGAGGAGATTTGCGTGTCCTTCATGTGCTGCGCTTTGACATCGTATCAAGAAGCACCGAGTACGTCATCGCAGGGTGAACACGTCGCGATAGATAATAAATTCAGGTGTCGTCAGCCCACTGCTCGAGAAATGAGACAGCGCTACAGAAGATATTACTTTGGATGAGAAGAGCAAGTATGGCATTTATCCCGTTGTAGATAACTGCGGTCATTTGTCCCGTCCGGTCATTTATCCCGTTGTATATAACTGCGGTCATTTGTACATATTCGGCGTTTTCCACCTAAATAGCCTGCATGTGGGGGAGAATTGCAGCTTCAACGATTAACTTTATTTGATGTGTGCATGGGTGTATATGTCATTTGTGTTTTAATGCATGTGTATGTTATGCTCCTCGCCCAACATCTGCGGTGAGATGGCGGCTCCGTGGGTCCCCGGAACACATATCTGGCTTTTCGTTAAAGTAGGCATTTCTCTTATTCTTACCATATCACTGCAAAAAGCAGATGAGAGTTTATACACTTACTAACATCTACCTGCACTGTGCAGAAATTCCTTACATATCGCTGTTCCTCACATACGACTCTCCTGGTGAGCTATGTTCGCATTTTATAACAACAGCAAAATCACATTCTTTTTCAACGTCATTAAAACGTTACCGCCTACAACGTCTGCATCTTCGTCAAATATTCACTGGTTAGAATTGCGGTATGGCCCTGGTTTCAAACGGTGCGAACTCCATCACGACTTGTTGTTTCCCTTCAAGGAGGCTTTCTGACAGCTTTCGGGAATCGTGGTTTTACGGGGAAAGAACATGTCACTAAAGGATTAGGTTGCTTCTCGCTCAATCGAGTCTTTTTCTTTCCTGCTTTCGCCACACGGCTGAAAAAGAAAAGACGAACAAAATAATGGAAGGGAGTCTGACGAAGCAGGCGGCAACATTGAAACGATAAGAGAGCGCACTCGACGACAGCGTGAAATTGCTTCGAACCAGTGTCGTCCCTTCATTCAATTTAGACGAAGCTGGCTGGGCCTTGTGTTTGCCAGTAAATCTTCGATTCCTTGAAGGCGCGACACTTCTTAAAGCGAGCGAGAACATAACAAGAGCCTTTCATCTCCGCGTTGCCGCTTCGTGGTGAAAGGCGCTCCTCTTTTAGAATGAGGCAAGAAAGTGAGAGAAATCGAGTGGGCAAAGCGAACAACGAAAAAGAATGAATGCGAATAGCGGCCTAGGTTGCAGCTATACTGGAGCTTACGTTTATTTTTCAAAGCGAGTCACAAGGAAAGGTGAGCGAGGCATGCTGTTTGGAAACTTTATAGATGCAGTTGGGGGGGGGGGGAGGGGGGGGTCACGCCGCCACCTTCGCCGTTGTCGTCTCGTCAAACCTCTGACGTCATCGTCGTAGTTTACGCGTCATCGTCGTCGTCACTGTCGTTGTCGTGCCATCACCCTGACCATGTCGCTGCCGTTGTTAACGCAGAAACTAAAGATTCGTTGTACATTTGAGGCTGAACGTGAGTCATTTCACAAGCGTATAGAGGTTTGCTCAATACTGCACGATTCGGCGTAGGCTGTGCACCATAAACGAGGACACTGGGAAGCGGCTCGTGCGTCTTCGTCTTTGGACTCTGTCCCCGTTTTCTATGCGCTAGCTACAAGAAACAAATAATCCTTTTTTTTTATTCACCTGGTTTACCACATTGTATAATGTGAGAATGAAGTCATATGTAAGCTTTGAGGTCCGTTGTATGCACATAGCGCAAGTGCAACTTATGAAAACCGTGAGCAATCGCTCACAGTGGCCAGGTTGGTCGGTTCTTAACGCTTCGGGAAGTGTCCGTTCACGGATCGCCTTTCTTACAAAGCATGTCCGAAATAAGACGTGCATGCGCTGCAAATTCGGGAGCGTAGCACTTTGGGCAATGTACATTTCTCTTTTTTTTTTTCTGTCCTATGGCCAACATCCTGGACGAGTGAAAGCAGGCGTAAACGCCACCTCGGCCCGAAGTCTCCGTAGCACGTAGCAGACGCGTAGTGGGACGAAGGCACGTATGTCCCGCTGAACAGATCTTCGAGCAGTGAAGAAGGAGTGGTGGTTAGAGGCAGAGAGAGAGAAATGATAAGGGAAAGGCAAAGATAAATTAGGTTGGCTACCATGCACTGGAGAAGAAGGGAAGCGAAAGAAAAGTTACAGGTGGCGAGAAATAGCGTGTCAGTAGTAGTCCGCGAGGTCATTGCTGTGGCCATGAGCATGTGTGTTCCTTAACCCAATGATGTTAGCACGCCAAGACCAGTAAATAATTTTTTTTCGTATTTATTCAAGAAGTAATGAACACTGTCCCACTGAAATATGGACATGTTCCATTCTTTAATTTTCGAATTGAACGTGCGAGAACAGTTATACCCAATTAAGGTACAAAGTGCGCAGTGAATAACTTGTGTATTCAAAAAGCCCTTAAGTTTTAGTCTTGAAGAAACGCCAATGCTGTATGGTTCCAACGTATCAACATTTTAAGACTGCATATACCCGTGAAAGGTATGAGAGGTATAAAATAATGGTTTCACGTATGTACAATAGAACGAGGCGGGAGAACTTTAGTCTTATTGTGCGTGAATGGATGGATGGATGCGTGAAAGCACAATTTATTAACTTTATCTGTTCCTAACTATATCTAATACGTTATCGAATCTTTCACAAGTTACGGTACAACGTAGAACCAACTGATGTCGTTATTGCTTAATGATCATTGTCATCTGTGCTTTCTGTCTCTCTTAGTTCATTTCGGTCTTCTTCTCCACCTCCCCCTCGTAAACTAGCAGACCTAACTAAAGTTAATCCAATCAACCTCTCCGCATTCCGCGTATCAAATTTGTCGCTTTCTCGAAGTTTTATCTGCCTCGCTGTTTTTGTTGTCTTTCCAGCGAATCCAATGAGTAACACAAATAGATTACAATTCGTGCACCTATTAATGACCTTGTCTCGCAGCATGATTACAACGTACGTGTATTTAACGAAGTAAGTCACATAATTCAGGTATTGTGTATAAGCCATCCATTCGTGCGCGTGCATTTTATGCCCGACCTCAGCTTGAAATCCACTGAGCCATCATTGAAGTTCGATAAGTTGGTCCTGCACATTGGTCCTGCACCTTGGGCCTGCATAGGAAACCTGTGGTTGACCTTTACCCGTATTTTCAAATTATACTCGACTCGAAATCCTTCCTCCACTCCACCTAGTAAATGCTTTATCATCGAGGGGAGCAAAGCGCCACCTCTCGACTGAAGAAGCAGCTACACTTCTCAAGAACTGCCATGAACTGTAAATGAAGCGCAGTGACCACATCTGTCGATGTAGATGAATGGTAGGCACTATACATCTATGGATGTATGTTGCTCATTCACTTTCTTGTACTTTCTTGAATGTAGATAGGGAATTGTTATTGGATATTCTCAAGCACGAAGGCAAAGATGACGATTTCGTGGAGCTGCTGAGGGAGATAACCGAGTACAAATTGTATGCAAATGCCGAAAATGCACTGAAGGTGGAAATTCACCAAGGACAAAAGCAAGGATGTCCTCTGTCTCCACTGTTCACGCTTTATGTTAAGGGCATAGAAAGACGACTGAAAAACAGTGAATCAGGGTCTCATTTATCACACGTGCGTAATGAACGAATGGTGCAATATCAAGTCCCCGGGCTGATGCGTCCAGACGACGTAGTGGACGAAGAAAGAGATATACTGACACTTACGAATATTTGGTGGCAACGGAGCGACCAATCGATGCCTTAAGATTAGCACTGAGAAATCGGGAATTATGATCTTTATTGAAGAGACGAGTAATTAGTATCAGTATCAGTTCAACAGCAAGTCATATCATAGTGAAGCAATATGAATGCCTCGGCGTATACATAAGCAAAGGAGAGACTCACTCAAGCATCCACCAAGATAATCAGAAAATAAAGGGGAATTGGCATGCAGAAATTATAGAATATAGAGTGCTTCGGGGCCACAATAAACATGAGGTGGTGCGTGGAATCTGGTAAGGAGTAATAGTGCCGGCGCTAACGTTCGCAAATGGCATTCTGGGCTTAAAATCGGCTATCTGGTCGAGACTGTAAGTTAACCAAAGATTGGTAGGCCGGCTGACTTTGGGAGCCCAAGGGCAAAAACCACTAATCAGGTAGTGCAGGGTGAGATAGGTTCGGCTTCGTTTGAAGTCAAACAAGCGCAGAGCAAAATTAGTTTTGAAGAAGGGCTCAGTCTCATAGATGAAAATCAATGGGCGGCTAAAGTGCACAAGTATCTGTACATGAAAGAGTGTACACAGAAGGGAGGAAAAAGTCAAGAAAGTGGGCAACCCTGTACAGGGCAATTGAAAGTGTAAATAGACAAGCAAGAGTCATCAGAAGGAATGTGAGAGAAACCGAGACAGTGAATTGGATGCAAAGAATGGAAACAGAAACGGCAAAGCAGATTAGCAAGAATAAGAAAGACATTAGAAGGAAAAAATCTGTATACGATAACACGAAAGGAAGTGCCTTGCTACGTGAGGATCGAGCTGGTTGCCTAAGGTCAAGAACGTACCGGAGCAGATATTCGCAACGACATGAGGCACGTGTTTGGTGCAGCGAAAATCCAGAGACAACTCAGCAAATAATCATGGAATGTGAAGGGATTCATACCAGTGAGACCCGTAGATGTCGTACACCTTCCAGAAGCGCCTAAAGTGGACGCAAGCATTAACGGGTCAGCAATCGAGATAAACAAGAGACGTTTAGAGTATCGGTGGAAAAAAATTAGGGAAGAGATTGATACGACCGGATTCGTTACAGGCATGGGTAGCGGTGCAAGGTAAATAGAGAGGTTTTGAAGAGGAGAAACTCGATTGAAGAGATGTATACGAAAATACTAGAATGAAAAGCGTGTATAGCATACCTAAACTCAAGTTGGCTAGGTGACTATTTTTTCACCACCCCGTTTCAAAGGGGATGCCAATAAATCATCGTCATCAGTTAAGTCGAGGCGCAGTTTTAGTCGAGGGATGTTTTGAAATACAGGGGTTAGAGTACCGAAGGCCGATACTCACTTTGTTCAACTGGAGTATCGCTGCACGTCAGTGCTATCCTGTGCGCAGTTGGGCTTGCACAACTACAGACACATACGCCAACTTGCTGTCATCATTATTTATTGGTACCGCAGGAAGTCACGTTCCAGAAGACGGCACAGCAGCGTATAAAAGCCTAATAAACCTTTTGAGGCTGCTATTGTATTGACGATGACGCGCGAGCTTATCTGGGACGTCACCATAGATTCAGCCAAGACAATCAGTCTAACCCTAGAACTGTTCCCAACCACTTTCGCGATTTTCACTTACAGTCATTGCAGTGAAGCCCCCCCCCCCCTCCCCTACCCACCACCACCACCACCACAATCTTGGTTTGCGCTGCAGAAATAAATACAGTAGCAGAGAAATGTGAGCTATTGATTTCAAACTTCTTACTAGAGCTCAGGGAGAAAGATAAGCGTCTTCGCTAGACATTTCCTTGCCTTTATTTCCTTCCGTATGGGAGGATATTATTAACAGCTTAAGAATGTTTCTCGCATTACTCAAGAACTGATTAACGCCATGCTCATAAGTACCCGTGCGAGTCACTGTAATCCCCTCTATTTCAAATTGCTCTCGTTATGCTGAACGCTCGCTATAGCCGCGCGCCATTCATAATAGGGTATTTCGTTTGCCGCAAACCCTCTCCCCTTCGTACCTAGCGTG
Source organism: Dermacentor albipictus (assembly GCF_038994185.2). Lineage (NCBI taxonomy): Eukaryota > Metazoa > Arthropoda > Arachnida > Ixodida > Ixodidae > Dermacentor > Dermacentor albipictus. The sequence continues at coordinate 395,820,153 of NC_091821.1, forward strand.
CACATATTTCACTCGACTTCGTCATCTTCATTGCCCGAGGAAATTTATTTGTCTATCTCCCCTCAGCCGCCTCACGCATTTTCATCGGGGCGTGCGCAGAATAATGCGGGCGTTCCCTTCCCCACCGCCGCCATCACATCTTCACAACCGCACACCGTGCCCATTGCGGAGCCCCCGCACAAAGAAAGACCCACCGATTGCCTGATTCATCGTTCATTTTCTCATGGCATGCGGCTCACCACAGGCTGAGCAGCTTGCGGCTGTGCCTCTGCTCGTTTGTCATTCGGAGCATCTCGCCTCATTCGAGCTCCGGGCGCTTGCGAAGCACTATGGACAATCCTTAGAGCTCCTCCCTCCTTTCATAATGGCCCCTTGTACCCTTTCCCTCCGTCGGCACCGTTCCACGTTATCCCTTCATTCCCATACTACTTTTCGCACGGAAGCAGACGGCGTGGAGTGATCATTTTTCTTTCAACATTCCGCATGTTACGCTGGCAGTGAGTGCTCTCGCGTGCTCTGCTTGGGACACGCTTCAAACAGGAGCACGTAACCGGTTCTTCCAAGTAGCAAACATGAACACAGGTTACGTACCAGCCGCAGCGACGTCGCGGTTATAGCGTGGCGCTGCTAGGTACGAGGTGGCGGATTCGATTCCTGGCTGGGACGGCCGCATTTTGATGGGGAGCGAAATGCGAAAAAAAAAACGCCTGTGTACCACGCATTTGATGCAAGTTAAAGAACCCCAGCTGGTCAACGTTATTCCGCAGTCCCCCAGTACGGCGTGCTTCATAACCTATATCGTGGTTTGGCTCTTAAAACCCGAGATATTTTTAATACCGATGACGTTTCCCTAAATAGCCACCGTGAAAGCGTTGGGACGCTGCAGAGTGATCAAAGGTGCTAGAAAGCTTCCGAACGGAGTAAGTACTTTCGCCAGACGCCTAGAACTGAAAACCAGATGCTTTTCCTGAAACAAAAAAAAAAAGTTGGTTCGAGTAAGGCTATATATTTTATGGGGACAATGGCTGACATTCAAGAGAGACACGTAATAGCAGAAGTGCGTGTGATACAGACGGGCTCTTATGTACACGAGTAAGCTGCGATTACTGTGTATAAAGTCTGGAGAGGAACTCCGTAATCATAGACGGTCGTTGTTCTTCCCGTCCAGCCCATCTAACACATGGCCAGACTTGTGTTTGTAAGCAGATGGCCTAAAGAAGTAAATAAAGCAGCCATAGTAAACTCGAGAACCAGGTTAGCCGCGAATGAACAAGAACCGCTATACTCGCATAGCCATAACGAGCTTATTAACTCTAATTCTCTGCTGATATTAGAAACACCTTATCATGCTTGTTTTCTTTTTTTTGTTTCTGTTTTTGTTTTTCTTTTTGTATTGCATTTCTGCACTTTCTATAAAAGTTTGCATTTTGTCTTCCTCCATTATTGCGTCTTCAGACACCAGAGTCATTAAAAAGCCAAACATATTAGCTTCAATACTTGATGTCACGTTTTTGACACCGAATATTTCTTAATTTGGTCAACACTATCAGTTTTCTCACTCGTCAGTATGGTTGTTTTCTCGGACGGCTGACATATTTTAAAGGAAAGCTTTCCTTGCCTACCCTCCCGGGTTCGGTATGACTACTGGTGTTGTCTGCAGCTTAAACGGTCCGTATCTCGGCAGATATATTCGTGAATGAGTATACACGATGGTTTTATATTTGCGCCGAATGAAAGCACCAACAAGCGGGCTTGAGCAAACCCCTGTAGGCTGATCGACCAATTAATGCAAGTAAGCGCACTTCTGTGTTCCCTAATAAAAAAAAAAGAATTACCACATAAAACCTGAGCATATAAACTATCAGACGTACCTTGTTTTCCTTTAGGTATGTCAGCTCCCATCTCCGAATCGTATCGCTAAATAAAACCGACCTCTTAATGAAATAGCGTATTACGTTCAATGGATTCTTTGATTTACTTGATTTTCTTCAATTTATCAATTCGATATGTGGCACTGGGTGTGCGACCATCCTTGGCCAATCGTCCGGAATGCGTCACACGTGACGCAAAGGGCACGGATTGCTTAAATGTAGCCAAGCGTGCATCGTACTTCTCTGTGCATGCACACGGCGTCAACATCACCATTCCCTCGACAATCATCTTGCATTCATGCATAAAAAAGCTTAATTGGCTTCGTTCTGGTAACGTCGCTGCGTAGACGGCTGACACTGGGCAACCACCCGATCTGGTGCTAGATAGATAGATAGATAGATAGATAGATAGATAGATAGATAGATAGATAGATAGATAGATAGATAGATAGATAGATAGATAGATAGATAGATAGATAGATAGATAGATAGATAGATAGATAGATAGATAGATAGATAGATAGATAGATAGATAGATAGATAGATAGATAGATAGATAGATAGATAGATAGATAGATAGATAGATAGATAGATAGATAGATAGATAGATAGATAGATAGATAGATAGATAGATAGATAGATAGATAGATAGATAGATAGATAGATAGATAGATAGATAGATAGATAGATAGATAGATAGATAGATAGATAGATAGATAGATAGATAGATAGATAGATAGATAGATGTCATTGGCAGTAAAAATAGGGAGGTCGGCCGGAGCTGGTGCCTGTTTCGCCATAGCTCACACGAGCGCTGTGATGCATACACATAAAGATTGCATGAGGTTAAAGTTTGTCACCTTTGTGGTATATAGACAAAATCATTGCGTGAGGTGGCACGCTGCATAGGATGAAAGTGACCAGCACAATTGTACGCACCGCCGTTAGTTGTGTAGGATTTGATGCACACCGCCTGACTAAAGCTTGGCTTCATACAGGTTCCAACATGCACCTTGGAGCTGCACAATTTTTCGGTTTTGATTCCTGTGACACTATTGCTTCCTTTCCTCGAGATTACTACTGTTTTATTCATTCTTTTTTACACGCTACTGCAGACCTCATGTGGTCCAAGCGGAATGGGAAAAACTAAAAAAAATACAATATTCGGAGCACCAAGAAACTGTAGTGCAAGTCAATAAAAATGCAGGGACGATCCCTGAGAGCAGACAAGCAGAATATAGAAGGACGCGCTCGCACAACTTTGGCAAGGCCATTTGAAAAATTTTCGTTTTCGAACACTTCTTCTGGTAACGCAGTCCATTCCATGATTGTTCGCGGAAAATATGCATATTCATATTGGTTCGTCCGTGCAAAGTAGGTGGCTAAGGTGTATTTATGCTTGTGTGCTTGTGACGGATTTCCCGTGTAACTGAGTGCCTGACGTAAGGGTCTGGAGAGATACCCAATTTTCTATGATGCAATGAGTGAAGAAATCTTATACGAGAAATGTTTTGCTTTAAGTGCCATTAGAGCAGTATTTGGAAATTTGTTCTGAATGAAACACACTGTACGTCTCTGCACTTCTTCAAGTTCTGAAATATATACACATGTGTATATATATATATATATTTTTTGTCGATCCCAGACCATTCCTGCATATCCGAGTTTCGGCCTGACGATATGTGTAACAATATTGTTCATGCGTAACAATATATATATGCCAGTTTCTCAACGCTTCTTGGTGTTCTTCTGAGTTTATGCCTCAAGAGGCCTAGGTTTAGCTTAGCAGATGGCGTGACATAATTAGTCTGGTCAGTCCAACTAAGCTGCGAATTACTCATAAAACCTAAGTACTTGACACTGTTCAAAGCAGTATTATATGAGGCCTGATAAGAAAGTGAGTGGATAGGTTTATGAAGCATGCATTTATCAGAAAACGGAATAATAGCAACACTGGCATCAACAGCAGAAACTACATAATTCAGATGTACTAAAAAAAGTACATATCCAGCTTTTCTGGACACGTACCAACTAGCGCCCCAAGCGGCCCCGGCACGAAGCTAGCGCGTTTTCAATGGAACAAGCGGGTTTTTCGCGAATAACAAAAGCTGCAGGTCGATTATCAAAAAACGCAGGTGACCGACGTGTTCTGGAAGACAATCCACACAAGCCAAATGCAGTGATCACTCTATGGCACGTAAAAATTTTGTTCCCACAGCACTTAAAGTTTTAGCAATGGAAGCCTATGGAAACGACGAAAATTTGTGCTCGATTTTTGAGGCAAGAACGATGACTGTAATAAAACTATGCCGTCTATCGTAATACGCAGTGCAGCGTATGTAGTCCGGAGACTCAGCTTTCGATTGATGCCTCTCTCGACTCTCCACATATGGCGTAAGATTGTTCCCGAAAGCGATTTTTGTAACACTGTCGTGAAAATTGCCGTGGTATCTATAAAAACATGAGCGTACCCCTTAGCGAAGCCTCGGTAGCCGTGGCCGAGTGGTAGAATAGCGAGCACCTTTCGTGCCGCATCACGGGCGGCCGTGGTTCGATTCCGCCTTCGCAGCGTTTTTTTTTTTTAAGCAGCATAGGACCTAGTTTTGTAGTCTCTCACTAGATGGCAGAATCACAAAACCCAAGATTTGCTTTCGGTTTTGGTTTTGGTTTTTCAGCAGCGCATTTTTTGAAAGCCGCATAGGGCTTATAGTCTCCTATCAAATGGCATAAACACAAAACTCTAGAATTGCTTTCGGTTCTGGTTTTCCAGTGGTGCTCTTGAAATATTATGCTTTCTGTTTTTCCTTCAGAAAACGTAGCAGTATCGTGTTCATTTGTTAAGTCATCGCTTTTATAAAGGTTTTATTCATTGGACAACATAAATAGAAGCTTGCGCGTGGCTTTGTGTTATGAAAAAAAAAACTTTCGTGCTTGTAGCGTGGGACCTGCAACAACAAGATGGCTATTCTTATTGCGTTCTTCTGGAAGGTCCGTTTTCTTCGACTTTCGGCTGTCCTTAATGGCACACACTCCGAGCGAATGACGTCCAGCTGTACCACAATGTTACCCGGTGGCCAGTGCCATTCCTATGCAACATTCGTGTGGAACAAAGGGTCTGCTAGGCTGAGTCGCTGCCCGAACGTTAATTATTTCTAAATATTCATCCAAATAAGAAATGTATCAACTAGGAGATGTGCAGCGTCTGGATTAGTAGCTACTGTTAATGTGTTCCCTACAGCCAAGTGGTATCAATCCGTAGGTGTGGCCGTAAAAAACCATTTGAATAAATGTCCTTCGTTCGGTGCATTTGCTTTTAATGCGCAGCATTCTTTGTCGAGTACCCCAGTAATTTGGTAGCAAGATCGTGCAATATCGTACCTGTAACGCCAAAAGCTTGACGCATTTCCCATATAAATATATGGGTCTTCATAAAAAGGGTTGGGGTGACCAACTTGAAATTGGAAGTGGCATCAGCATAAATTTGGGCCAAGGTGAATTTAGCAGTGATATGGGAGTGGCCCTACCTAAATTTGGGGTGAAATGGTAGTGAGCCAAGCTGAATTGGAGGCTGATATGGGGGTGGCCCAACCTAAATTTGAGGTGATATAGGGGTGGGTAAGCCTAAGTTTGGGGGAATATGGGGGTGGGCCAGCCTGGATTCGGGGATGATATGGGGGTGGGAGAACCTAAATTTGGGGGTGATATGGGGGGTGGGCAACCCTAACCATGGGCGTGATATGGGGCTGGGCCAAGCTGAATCGAGGGGGGGGGGGGGTGAGGGGCTAACCCAAATTTGGGAGTGATTTGCGGTGGGCCATCCTAAATTTGAGGAGATAGACGGGTGGGCCAGGCTGTTTGGTGCTGATATGGGGGTGGGCCAACCTGGATTTGAGGATGATATGGGGGTGGGCCAACCTAAATTTGAAGGTAACATGGGGACGCGCTAACCTAACCATGGGGGTGATGTTTGGCTGGGCCAAGCTGAATTGGGGGGGGGGGGGGAGGTGATGGGTGGACTAACCTATATTGGGGTATGATTTGCGGTGGGCCATCCTAAATTTGAGGTGATCGAGGGGTGGGCCAGCATTAGTTTGGGGCTGATATGGGGGTGGGCCAACCTCGATTTGCAGGTGGTGTTGGAGTGGGCCAATATATATTTGGCGGTGTTGTGGAGGCGGGCCAATCTGTACTTGGGGGTGATATGGGGTTGGTCCTACCTAAATGTGGGGGCAATCTCGCGGTCGGTCAATCTGAACTTGGGGGTGATATGGGGGTGGGCCAACCTAAATTTTGGGGTGCTTCGACTGGAATTTTGGAGGACGATTTATGGAAATTCGTGGGTGGACCAACTTGAAAATTAGGGGTGGCCCAATTGAAATTGGGGATGGGCCAACTCCAAGTTTAAGGCTGGGCGAAAAAAAAATCGGGCGTGGCCGACTTAAAATTGGGGGCTGGGCCAATTTTAATTTGAGGGTGTGCCCACTTGAAATTTGGGGGTGGGCCTATAAAATGTTTGGGGGTGGGCCAATCGAAATTTGGGGGGCCTGTTTACGAATAGTTAGACAACACCAGTGGTGTTTCTGCATCTTTTTCATCATCGGAAAGTATGTATATTAATAATTGTTACCTGATACTCCTCAAGGTGAGCTACCACTCGAGCCTTCCCAGCCCACTGGGCTGATAATGTCACAGAAGTACTCTCATCGTGACAACTGCGACGTTCAATGCGGAGATCACATGAGCAAATCGCAGACTGAGCTGACCATTTTCACACCAATGTCATTGCTAACACTACTCGCTCGTGCTAGAGGCAACACAAGCTGACAACTATCATTATTCAACTTTCACTCGCACGCTAGTCGACACAGTCTCAGCACACTATTTCGCCAATCATCGGATAGAGCCTTGCTGGATGTTTTACTGTCATGTTGCGTCGTTTTTCACGTAGGCCGTCTCCCGAAAAGAGAATAGATTTTTTTTTTAGATTGACGAGGCAAGCTAGTGTATAACACATACGAAGCAAATGTATAAACGGTTATAGTAATTTTTCAAAAATGAATATAAGTAAATAAGATTTCAGATGGTATTGTTGCGACCGGGCATGACAACGAGTTTTTCCCGCCTGTCACAGTGCTTTGACCGAAAACCTAATCATTTTGTTCAAACCTGTTGCCCAATACTACATGTGCGAAATGTAACCCGCCGTGGTTGCTGAGTGGCTATGGTGTTGAGCTGCTGAGCACGAGGTCGCGGGATCGAATCCCGGCCACGGCGGCCGCATTTCGATGGGGGCGAAATGCGAAAACACCCGTGTGCTTAGATTTAGGTGCACGTTAAAGAACCCCAGGTGGTCAAAATTTCCGGAGTCCTCCACTACGGCGTGCCTCATAATCAGAAAGTGGTTTTGGCACGTAAAACCCGAAATATTATTATTATTACATGTGCTAAATGTAGAAAAGTGCTGTGCGTGGTCACAGCTTCAAAGCCAGTCTATTTTGTGTACGGTTGTTGATATTGTAGTAATGTTGAGTTTTCTTCTTTATAAGAGCACAAAAAGAAAAATATAACAGATGGTAGCTAAGCGCAAAGTAAATTGGAAGATCTGAAACCAGCAATTATTTTTAATTTGTGGATTGGTCTTCTCCGCCGGTAGATCGCTGTCGCATTACTTCAAAGAATTTTGTTTGTGTGCAATTGCAGCAAAAACGAAAATACTACCATTTCATTGCCAGCACCTTTATGCCCTCCACACACACAAGAAGGACACCAGATAATTGGCAATATCAGTTTATAAACTGACATTGTTTTGCTAATTTCAGTGTAGCGTGGTGCCTGCGGGCGGAGTATTTTATTAGTATCAATCCAGTGTTAGTAGTGAGAAGCAGTTCGGTCTACCATTCCCATGAGGGCATACTAGCCATTGTAGCGCTTTACTGTAGGACAAATTAAGTGCTAAAAACTTGGTGTGCCTTGTCGTTTCCGCAGGTCGTCCATCCATTCTGTTATGGTGACGATCAACATTGTGTCCGTCAGGCCTCCTCCTCATTTTTAGCTTCACCATCACGAGAGTGGACAGAGAAAGGAAGCTTTCTTCACAGTCAGCCCCAGCGGGATTTCACCACTCGTAACTGCTGCAATTTGCATTCAGTGACTGGGCATGCTAAGCACATCCTTAGTTTCACAATGACTAGAGTACGCAGAAAAAGTAGAGCTTTGGTCGCTATCACTACCACGAACCCATGTCAATGCAGATATAAGTACGTGCAGGGGCTGAGTATGCTAACCTCTCCGCTACCACCTGCTTCCACCACCTTAGATTTTCCAGGCATACCTGCTTTTTGTTTTCATCGCAGACGCATGCAGGACAAACGCGGATAACTAAAAAATCTCAGTGCCCTTCCACTCTGTGAAGAAACATGACCTGCAAAGCTGTGTATGTGGGTCCCTTAATGGTGAACTGCACCTCCACCGTATGTCGGCCCCGCATTGCACTGTGTTCGGGATCGGCCCACGTATGGGGAGTGCTTAACGCCTGCTTCATCTCCGCCGCGGGTCTCCCCGGCATGGCGTTACATTCGGGATCAGCACACATATGGGGAGCGCTGAACGCATGCTTCACCACCACTGCGGGCCGGGCCGGTATTACGCTACCTTCAGGATGTGGCTCTACACGCGAACGCGATAGTGGAGAAAGTAGCCCTTAAGAGGAAGCTTTAGCTCTGGTGGTCCTATCTAAGTAAATGTAAAAGGAGAATTCGTTTTTCTCGACAGCCACTGCATCTAATTTGACAAGGTTTGTTGCATTTAAAACAAGAACTTAAAATCTAGTGTCTGTTGGTTTCGAATTCTTGAATTAGGTCATCATTTGTTTATTCAAAATTGTCCAAAATTGCAAATTTTAAGAAAACGAAACCATCAAGTTTACAACGCTCTTCCGGCAAAGAAAACTGATATCAAAATTATGTACATTGCATCTAACAGCACATCTAAAGCAGACAAAATTGATATATAACGCATGAATCTTAAAAAATTTAGTAATATGGAAATACAGCTTTTCCACAACCCTTGTTCACAACGTAACGACTTCACGTAAGATATAAATCGGCATATTGGAATTGTCTAAAGGATGCTGTTTACAGAACCGCAATATCAGTTCTTGATCTGGAGTTAATAATTTGTAAACTTCGTGCTCGTGTACTTTTCGCACTTTCGAATTGTTGAATATTTTTTACAAAAATTCAGGCCCTAAATAGAAATTCCGCTTCCGATAGTCACTAGAATTTACCTTTCTCTGCAGAATCCAACAAATTTCATTAAAATCGGTCCAGGGGTTACCTAAGAAAAGCGTTTCGGCGTTTCACATCTATTTGAATAGGCCGAGTCGGAGTAGGGCCCGTGTTAAAGCTTCCTCTTAACGACTGCGCTGTAAAAAAAAAGAATAAAAGAATAAAAGAAAACAAAAACGCTGCATCCATCAATATCGCTGTCTCAGATTTCGTCATGATGGCACCGTCCCCATCGGCATGGCTCCGTGAGCAGCTACCAAGCTGTTCACTTTCGTTATCCTTCTTCCCTCGGCGGCCGCGCATTGTCTTGATGCCAGCGGCGCGCTAAATCTGCACCATCATTCCGTCATGCATCGCTTCTGCGACCAAGCAAGCTTTCGGCGGCACACGTACACTGCCGCATTGACACCAAAACTTTAAACTGCTTGCTTTCGAGAAAACAGCATGAATAAAAATGGAAGGCGACTATAACATGACTATAAGGCCACGTGGAATATGTTCGCGGGGCCATACTACTGATGACAGCATCCCGAAAGGCTAGATGTGGTCAGGTTGGCTTTACAGGTTTGGAAGGAATGACTGACGGTCTAGCTGCTTCATTATCACATAAACAGCGCTTGAAGTTGTTAGCGCAGTTTGTGTGTGGTTCCTCCTTTTTGTCCCGTCGTGAACTGCTGTTCTTTCTGTGGCTTTACAGATGTTCCTTTTCTGCGTCAGTTACGCCTTCCAAGAATGTTTACTTGGAAAATTTTTGTTTGCATGGCTCTTACAGAAGCATGTTTGGTCGAAAGTTTTTCGATTGGCTGCATAATCACGAGGACGGGCTCCAAACTTCTCATTTTCTTTAGCTACGTAAGAACCATTACTGAAAATTTAATTAACGCAGCTTTGTTAATTACGCAAACAACTTCTCAACTTACTCCGCATCTAGAGATTACCAGTCTGAACACTCGAATGATAAGATGATGTTAATATTGTTTGTATCATTTCAATAGTTTTGTTTCGTGCAGTTAAAAGCAGCCGGCATATTGATGGTGTTGTAGACTTCTTATAAAGTAAGTGTGAAAGCTTGGACAGGTTATCTTGGCACTAATCAACTTCATGAGCTTAAGCACATGTGCCCAACCTTGCACGACTGCCTTTACAACCGATTCTTATATATTATACAAGAAGCACCTCAGCGCTACGGTACATCCCACAAGGCGTGCGAGAACATTGTGTGCGCTCCCGATTAAGTGCCTGAGCGTTGGTGGCATCAGGCTCGCTTTCCTGGCATCATAAGGAATAAAAACTGCTGCCTGGAGGAAAGCATTGGGTACATTTTCAGTACTTTGTAACATATGGATCGCACGGATGTGCACGTTACAACGAAAAGTAGTGAAATATTAAGATGAGGCTTTCGCTGGATGTATTTTAGCTATCTAATGATAAGATCTAAAGAAAAAATACTGTGATTTTGTGACAAATAATGCTGACATGAAATATGAGCTCCGACACAGTAGCCGTGGTGGAACTGGCCCCTGGACTATTGGGATACATTGAACCACGATACGCTGGTTTGATAGTTCGAGCTTGAATTTCCTGTATGTCGGCGCCGCTGTGCAGTGTTGGAGGCCCTTTTTAAACGACAAGCACTATTTTTCAGCTAATATTGAAAGCAACTGTATTCCTTTTTTTAGGGGGGGGGGGAGCTTTTTTTTTAGCGTCTAACCACAGTTCCAAAGTTATCAGTTAGCTCAAGATGCGCCTGCATGTGTTTCTAATATCCAGTATGTTGTCACGGATTCAATAGCGAAAGAGCGTTATCTTATCAGATTGCGCGCGTGAAGCGAATACTGGCCTACATTCGCCGTCACATTTGAGGACCCGAGATTGCGCTGCAATGTACGAGCATTTCAGTCTGACGAAGTGACGCCTTGATCCGTAGATCGGAATCAGAGGAAGCACTTTGCGCGCAGCCATCGTTGCGCTTTGAGCGTTTTCTTTTCCAGCGCAAGCTCACCTTATAATGAGATATATTCGTGACTTACTCTTTGGAAGTGTTTCGTTCTTGACATCCCTACAATGCGAGAGTACAGAGGCGCTCCATCTTCATTGAGTGAATACTTGGAAACGGACTAAGCCTTTTCTTGCGTCTGCGTTTACAAACTTACCGCATCAATTTATTTTTTACAACCTAATTTAGGAGGCTGTAAAACACAGCAACCTTTTATTAACAGGACATTTTAATAACACAGAAAATATAAATGGTTATTAGTGGGCTATCACCTAATGGTAATGAATTTCAATAAAGATATCTTTATGATAATTAAAAGCCTATCCTCTTGACAACGTTTACTCTGAGTTCCTCTTTGCAAGCTGATACAGACTTGCAGGTGGTTCGTATCGGGGGCCCTCAACATATGTCTAACCGTCAAACAAAGAGTTATTCCGAATGTTTCATTTCAGGAAGGCGTGTTACCCTCCTGTCTTTTATTCCCGTTAGCAAACACGCATAAGACTAAAGTGCTGCGTGAAGAGCGTCGTTAGTCAAAACCAACGAACTAGCGTAACTCACCTCGCTTATATCGCTGTCATTTAGGCTTATATAAGAAATATATATATCTTATATGGACGTATCACGAATCGAAAAAGAGCTGTCCATGACCAGCCCAGCTAGGTTTCTGTCATTTCGTACTTCGTAGTAGCGGCTAATAGTAGGTCACGAAGCAGAGCACTGAGTGTGGATATTGCAGAGAAGGTGTTCTATATACTGTCTCGTCACCCAGCGAAAATTGCCCGCTGTGCTACCGGCCATTCCTAGAAAATTGTATATGTGACGCCCAACCATTTGCAACACCGCAACTTTGTTTTGCGATTGGAGAGTCCAGGTGAGAGAGAGGGTGGTTATGTAGATAAATACAAACTATTTCCTGCAGTCACACAGGAATGCATGAATGAATGCCTTCATTTATTGAGAAAAAAGAAGAGCAAGCATCAGTGGAAGCACGTCTCAGCAGATTGGAAAAGAAGCGGGGGACAAAGAGGAAAAGCTGGAGGTCGGGTGGCAGGCAAAGTCGCAGTTTAGGGGCGAGAGAATATAAGCAAGAGTTGGTGAAACCAGTTGAATTCTAGTGTAGATCTGTGATGTGGCGAGTAAATGATTGGAGTCACCGCCAAGCATCCGTCATTTACGGTAGTATAAGCACCCGCCGTTCTTGGTAACAAACGTTTACTGAAAACCAATCTTCGCAATTACTTATTCATCAGCCATACCTCGCCACGTATTTCTTAGTGGCAGGGTCAGTGGATTTCAACTACGCTGTCGCGACAAGTTACGACTATAACGTGACGCTTGCGGTTACGGCTGCCATACTCGTGACTCTTACTATTGCGCGAATACTATAAACATGGGTTTACTGCACAAGTTAGTGAACAGACATTTTAGAACCGCGTTTCTCACCTTACATACGCTCAACGCAAGCACCATTGCAGTATGTTACGGTGCGCGTCCCTTCAAGACAGAGACGAAAACAAAAGAACGCGTTAGAAGACAGGGTACCGACTTGGGCCTCGTGCCAAACATATGCAAGCCAACAATATTTATTTTATTTCAATAACCTAAAGGCCCAATGCGGGCGTTACGTAGTGGGGATTCATCAAAGAAAACTTAACAATATACAACACAGAATATGAACGGCTGAAGACAGGAATAAACAAGTTAATAAGCCAGGTACAAGTTGACAGGGGAAAGAATGGCTAGGAACAGGTACTCAAATAATGTACATGTAGCAAATCTCACAAAACAAAACAAAAATCGCGCCTTCAGAAGTTACAAAACATGTCATCTAACATTCCACGGAACGTTACGGCCCACACGCACACAATAAAAAAAAAACGAAAAAAACGCATATAATTCTACAGTGGAATTTTCTAAGCATGACCTAAGAGCTGTTTGAAATGATGATGTTCAAGCGATAGCCGCAATGCTAGAGGGAAGCGAATTCCACTCTTCAATAGCCAGGACCAAAAGTGAGTATTTGTATCGTTCTGTCCGAGCGAAAATGGGTTAGTCTTCTTCATGTGATCTACACAAGCCGGTGTGTGCGGCACCGGGAGAAGATGTGAACTTGCGGATGGTGTGTTGCTGTGGTAGAGAGTATGGAAAAAAGATAAACGGCTGTGTTTTCTGCGCATGGCCAGAGGCGGGAGACGGAGCGATATTTTCAGTATTGTTACACTTTGATACCGAGAGTAACGGAAACGGATGAATCGAGCAGCCTTGTTTTGTATAGATTTCAACATGTTAACAAGATAGGTATAATGACGGTTTCAGATCGCGGATGCGTATTCTATCACAGGCCTGATTAGCATGTTGAATGCGTGTAGTTTTGTGTCCTGGTTGGCTTGGTGTAGTCGGCGTCTAAGAAGACCAAGTTTTTTTAAGTGTTTGGTAGTAATCAGTTCAATATGAGTGCAATATAAATACGAGCTAAAATTTACACCGCGGTATTTTACCGACGCTGAAGTTTCAATGATAGCGTTATTAAATGTGTGGGCATTAGGAATCGCCTTAGCAGCGGAGGTAAACTTGAGATGTATAGTTGTGACTGCGTTAATTACCATCTGCCCATGGTAATTAACGCACCAATGAGTTAGCTCCTCAAGATCAGTCTGGAGAGCAATGATGTTAACAATCATGCCGTCGTTTCTATGCAAAGAGGTTATGTATTTAAACTTCTGGAGTGACAGTCCAATCCGCCACCTACGGGAGCGCTTGAAGCCGCCGGCGGCCATATTGTTAGAGGAAAAGGAGCACGGTTACAGTACGTGGCTGCAAGCACGCGCGACGCAACTGTGCTTGCGGTTCTGCGATGAAAAATGAAATGAGACCCCTTTAGGAAGTATATCAGTCCGGCATTGTGTGTCGCTGTTGTAAAAAAAAAAAAGAATGTCATGGTGGTGGGTGCCTTGTGTTCTGTGTACAATATGTTGAGAGAACTGAAAAACAGTCGTTTCCTGTTTTCTTCATTCAGTAACCTGCCGCGTGCATCGGCATTGTGATGCCCTTTCGTCGATACGTGGTGCCGGGCGGTATTGGCAAAACATGACCTTGAAATATAGTATCCTTATGCCATTTCTTTAAAAAATCACTATTTGTGTTAATGAGTGTTTTTGATTTAAACCTAGAAAACAAAAAAATATTCAACGGTAGGTCTCATTTTTGTCTGGCGTTTCAGTTCTAGCTGAAAAGAGTTGGTGGAAGCAAATTTACACTAAAGCTAAGGCAACCCACCATCTGCACGAAGCCGCAAGCCTACACGCGCTGCAATGAGGGTAACCTGCCAAAGTTAAAGTCATGCGTCACTGGCGGCTCAAGCAATCTTTTCTTTTTTTTTCGTTTCTGCATCCGTTCTTCCTGCGTCTGCGGTAAAAACGAGAAGTGGGAAGGCAGATAAACGGAAATTGGTGGAGGCAGGTGGTAGCGTAATGCTTAGAGTGCCCATCTCCCAAATGCAAGATGCTGCATTTGGGAGATGGGCTCGAATCCCGGTGGTTTGTTTGGGAAGACAGCTTTCTGTGCACTCTGGTGACTGCGACGCTCAGAATTAGGCGGCAGCCTGATGACAACGGTCGCCGTCAACGTAACAGAATAAGCGGGCGTGCAAGGTCCCACTTAAAGCCGAAAGTACATTCAGAGGAGATACGCTATACTCTTGTCGGCAAAAAAAAAAAAAAAACTTAGTAACGAGCGGTGTTGTTGAGCGAAGCTGTATACCGATAATGTCACCATAGACATGACCACGCTCCAATCCCGGTGCTCAGCGGAAATATACGTCGACAGCATGTCAACTAGCGTGTTATAGATACTTCATTAAGGTCGTTGCGTGTTTGTGTTGTGTCTAGCAGGAGCGAGTAGTATAAGAGATTCCATTGGAGAGAAGGTGGTGAGTGAAGTCCGCGAAAAGTAATTGAGGATAGCCATATTGAACGTCGACGCCGTGTTGAAGAAAGCCTGCGACTTCAGTTGCTCAGCCGACAGAAGGCTTGAGTGGTAGCAAACCGCTGGGCGTATTTGGTAACCACAGCGATAGACACACACTTTGCGGAAGTAAACAGAGGAAAGGGACGTAGTGAGTTGGCCGCCCTTTTCAAGCTCTGCTTGAAAAATGCATGTGGCGAAGTATGACGCACCAAATAGTATATGCCAACCCAAATGAATCAGCGCGGCCATACTTGCGCGACATGCCATGGTGGCCTGCCACCAGGACATCATGAAGTTGCAGCGATTACAGTTTGCATTGGGTACTTGAGAACAAAAACGAACACATCAGAGACGTCCGAGGGATGTTTCTACGGTATAAGAACACATCACTCTCGCCCCCCCCCCCCCCCCCCCAAATAACTAAATCACGAATATAAGCTTACGAATAGGGGCATCATAAGATCGAGCACTAGGGCGCTTGTTGATCTTGTTCAGGATGACGTCAACGTTTCGTACAGCGTTTATTTCTGAGAAAATGAGTTGGAGTTACGTTTATTTGCAGCACAATGGTGGGCGTAATCAGGCAAACATTGACAGCATTTCATTAGAGGGTGACTGACTACTCTGTGGAGATTACGTTTAACAATGCCAACAAACACAGAAAGATTTGCTTACATCGATTTGCACATACGTGGGATCCGCATAATTTTGTGACTATAAATTTAGATGCTTCAGAATGGCCCTCATTAGCGCAACATTTCCATCCACAGTGAGCATAAGCGGCTGTCGTATCCACAGTAGAATTAATTTAAATGGCTTTAATCCCAGGAGATATCGTCGCCAACTTCCGTGGGAATGCAGTCGTCAAAATGGAATACAGGTGACAGGGAAATCAGGAGGTTGATGAACGGCAAGAAGGCGGAAGCTTGCGCATGACCTCAGAGATATAAAATGACTTTTTGAGCAGCTTGGTCAGGGGGCCAATGGTTTCCACGTCTATTAAAAATCCTCCAAAATATTAACAGAGGCCGAGAAAAATGCGGGCATTTTGGGAAAAGTGAAACCGCTGGAAATTTCACGACAGCCTTAGCCTAAATATAAAAGATGACTTGAAAATAAGAAACCATAACGTTGACAGGGTGGCCAAATTCTGGCACAAATAAATCGGCTGTTGAAGCAGTTCAGCTGAAACGCAATGGTGCGAAATAAGGCGAGAATGTCGGCAAGTGTTGAACAAAGGTCAAGTAGGTCCTGTGGCCGACGCCAGCGCTCGGCAGCTGTCGAACGACTGCACGTATTAGCGGGATGCCTGGTCGTCAGTAATTACAGTATGATTCGGGTCTGAAATATTGGACGCGGACTGTATCACATTGAATACAGTGCATTCTACGGTGTCATTCTTGGACAGATGGTAGCCACTCTCCAGCAATGACGATGGGAACAAAATGTCTCACGTGCCGGCTGTCACCTTCCTCCTACTGCCAACATTCCTTTCCCTCCGTAGTTGCTTGGCTTTTATTGGGTTCGGCTGCTAATCACGAGGTCTGGGGATCGAATCTCAACCACGGCAGCCGTATTTCAATGGGTGTGAAATGCGAAAACCCGCGTACTTACGGTTAGGCGCACGTTAAAAATCCCAAGTGGTCTAAGTTATTCCCGAATCCTCCACTACGGCATGCCTCATAATGAAATCGTGGTTTTGGCAAGTAAAACCTCATAATGCGTTATGTAACATTCGTTAAGGATGTCCTGGGCAGTCGCACAACTCTTGAATACAATTAAGTGTCAGGAGTTGCGCGTGAGGTCCTTGAACATGTCGTCATCATCATCATCATCATAATCATCACCAGCCTGGTTACGCCCACTGCAGGGCAAAGACCTCTCCCATACTTCTCCAAGAACCCCGGTGACCTACTAATTGTGGCCATGTCGTCCCTGCAAACTTCTTAATCTCATCCGCCCACCTAACGTTCTGCCGCCCCCTGCTACGCTTCCCTTCCCTTGGAATCCAGTCTGTCTATAATAGGTGTGTCGTACCAGTACTCACCTACGGGGCAGAAACTTGGAGGCTTACGAAAAGGATTCTACTTAAATTATGGACGAGGCAACGAGCTATTGAAAGAAGAATGATGGGTGTAACGTTAAGGGATCAGAAAAGAGCAGATTGGGTGAGGGAACAAACGCGAGTTAATGACATCTTAGTTGAAATCAAGAAAAAGAAATTGGCATGGGCAGGACATGTATTGAGGAGGGAAGATAACCGATGGTCATTAAGGGTTGAATATGTGGATAGCCTTTATGGCGTTCGATAGCTGCTAGTCTACATTGCAGCTATATAATAAAGGCGGAACGGCAACATGGTAGAGAATGTGGAGAACATACAAATCCCGCATATACTACTGCACAATAATTTTAAATAGCGTTCTTGCTTCGCGCACGTGGTTAGCCGCCATAGGAGACTACTTTGGAAACTAACTGCAAGTATACTGTATATTTCGTACCCAAGGGTGTACCTGGCCTGGTGGCCAGTAAATGTGACGTAATATTGCGAGCAGCTTCGGCCATAGCATGCTAACGGATGACGACACAGACTGAAGTGACTAGCGCAAGAGTGGACAAGAGAGAGACGCTACAAGGACAAGCGCCCAGTTGGAAGTTTGCGCTTATCCTTGTCGCCTCTTTAGTGTCCCGTGTCCACTCTTGCGCTAGTCACTTTAGCATGGAATACCAACTAGCCCCCTCTCACACCCTGCGACGACACAGGGACAGTTTGCTCAACTCTTGTTTCGTGACTTTTGGGTCAAGGTGAAAAACCGACATATCCATGTATATGTCTTATTACTTAAGCACATCTAGATTTGCAGCTGCGGAGATAGCCCATGAGTGAGCATTGCAATGTGGCTAGTGAAATAATTGTGTGCACCTTAACAAATTGGATAAGGGAAAATCAA
The DNA here is from genome assembly GCF_038994185.2 of Dermacentor albipictus. Classification (NCBI taxonomy): domain Eukaryota; kingdom Metazoa; phylum Arthropoda; class Arachnida; order Ixodida; family Ixodidae; genus Dermacentor; species Dermacentor albipictus. Next base: position 395,838,226 of record NC_091821.1, read on the forward strand.
AATCCATCCACGACGGCGTCTCTAGTAGGCGCGGTGCGATGTTCGGACGTTAACAATGTATGCCGACTGTAGAAAGGCTGCCCCGAAGTGCTTAAAAAAGAAAAAGAAAAGGAAAAGAGAAGAAAAAAAAAGGAACCGAATCAAAAGCCCAGAATCAACAATTGCTCGTCGCGAGTAAACGCTGGATGACGAGCAATTTCCAAGCGACGAGCGAACACGCTTGATCAAGAACACTGATAACGCCGGCGGGACAAGCATTGTGGCGATGTTCAATGCGCAGGGATAGCTTTTACTTTTTTTATTTTTTGTTTGGTTGACGTCATCACGCGTCACCGCGGGAAGTTTGAAAAGTTTAAGGTGAGTACGCCACGTGGTGGCATTTACGCGAACTAAACCCTTGTGTCCAGAAAAGCTGGATACGAGGGGTCAAATACACTTCCTTTAGGAACACGGAGGAGACAGGAAAATGTGAGAAACAAGTGCCATCAACTTCTGCAAATTGTGTGCGATGTTTCAAATAGGCATCAACCCAATGAATGCTAGAGGAACCCCTATCATCTTAAGCTTTAGAAGCAGTTTATTGTTCGTAACCTTGTCAAAGCCCTTACTAAAATAAAAAAAAAATTGCGTCGACTGCTTCTGTGTTATCTAAAGTAGTACTGAAATTATGAATGGCCGTAACTAATTGTGCGATAGCAGAAAAACTTTTTCTGAAACCGTGCTGGCAGGGGCTTAAAGTTGCGTTAGGGTTTAATATCTGAAGAATGTGACTAGCGATAATGTGCTCAAACATTTTACATAAAGCGGGTGTAAGATAAATAGGACGATAATTCCTCTCACACAACCGGTCTCCCTTCTTATAAACAGGAACGACCTTCGCTGTAAGCTAGTCAGAAGGCAACGAAAAAGATGATAATGAGACACGAAATATTGGGGTCAAAAAATGTGCTAGAGACTGCGTAGTGGCGCAAGAATGCGTTTGGGGCGTTGTCAGGTCCAACAGAACATGTGTGATTTAATCTAAGCAACATTTCAACCACATCTTCATAGGATACAAAGACTTTATTATCAACCAATGGCTCACATTGGAACTCAGGATCATCACCTTCAGAAAACACGGAATGAAAGGAAGTACTAAGACGTTCAGCAATAGATTTGTTACATGTGAAAATATTTCCGCCAACAAGAACTTGTTCTATAGGCTTACGAGAGTGTTGAATGTGACTCCAAACTACGGGTAAGTTTTTATAAACTGCGGTAGGCTCTTATTAAAGTAACATGTCTAGTCGATTTAATACTGTATGACAGCTCAGCTTTGAAGTTCTTCAAGATACTAGAATTAGCTGTGTTTTCCCCCCTGAGACGCTTAAATTTCCTTTTTAAATTAATATTATGCCCACTAATCCAGCGGTTTACTTTTTTTAAGCACGTCTTCTTATTGGCTATAAAGGAACGATGCAGAAGTTGGAGTGACCCCTAAATGTGTTCCACAATTCGCATATGCTGCAGCCCGCAAATGCGTACAAATCAAGTTCCAGTTAAGTTCCAGGTAAGCTATAGGTTAAGCTTACAGCCACCATTTCGGCTGTTTAGCGTCTGAGCTTGACATAAATTTCATCTACAGATTTATGGAAGCACACGGGCGTTCAAACACAGGGAGGAACATACGCACGACGAGAAGCCTCTGCTGTATAAAAACATAAAACATGCTCTAACTGCGCGAGATATCAGCGGCCTGGCGCGCGCGATGCGCGAGCAGCCGTAGGGTTAAAACACGTTGGCGGGCTAGTTGGTTAGAATCCATGGTAGAGTGTATAAGCTCGACTGGACGAGGACGAAGACGTTTGTTTCCGCTCACACGGTATATATTTATCGATGCGTGCGAAAATAAAATCTATAATTGAAAGTGAAGCGCTGTGTCTGTGTATCTGTTTCTTTCTTCGTTCTCGTCCAGTCGCGCTTATACACTCTACCATGGCAGCCATAGGGCTAATATTGCAGGAACGAAGAGTTGCGCTCACGAAACTCCTCGCGCCCACCTGCAACGTGGAGGCTGAGAAATGCTGGCATAGTAACGGTCGATTAGCGCATATATCGTTCGCACGATGAGGCGTGTACTCGCAGTGTGGCTTTTTTTTTTTTGACCAAGTGCAATTATTTTCGGCAGCTACGCAGCAGAGCTCAAAACGTCGTCAGAAAGCAAGCAAAGGGAGCTGAATATACAGAAACAAAGATTGAGACTGAGCAATTGGGAAGCAATGCTGTTTTTCGTTAGCGCCCAGAAAAAAAAACTGAAATAAAGGCGTCGGGGGGGAAGTCAGCGAGGCATCGTCATCGACGCGTTGGGCGATGGTCGAGGCGCCTGCGCGGGGAAACGGCCATGAGCGAGCAGATGTCGCCGACGTCCATTCTCGAAGCTGACGAGCGGGCTGCAATTGAGAGAGAAAGAACGTTTCCAACGTTAAAGGTTTTTTCGCGAATACGGCGAGGGCACCGCAAATGCTTTCCGCACCGCCGCGATCACCGCGACCCGCCGCGCCCGTCAGCTGTCCCGCAGACGCGGTCGGGCGCTGGAGAAAGCATTCGCCCGCTCATTACCGCACGAGGCACGGTAATTGGACTTCTCCGAGATGTGATGCGGACACAATGAGCGTCGTTACACCCTCTCTCCCGCTATAAGCTCGAGAGGACCGCGTTGGCCCAGCACAAACGCTAAGAACAAAACACGCACGCACGCACGCACACACACGCACGCACGCACACACACACGCACGCACGCACGCACACGCACACACACGCACGCACGCACGCACGCACACGCACGCACGCACACACACACACACACACACACACACACACACACACACACACACACACACGCACACACGCACACACGCACCCACACACACACACACACGAAAGAAAAAGTGCAGTCAATCAGCGCGCCTTGACACAGCGGTGGTAGTTCCGTTTGTTTTCGTGCTATTTGGCCGGGCGTATTTAGCATCGGCTCGGAGGTGTTTGAAGCTGCGTGGTCGTGCCTCCCTGCCGCGTGAGGAATGCGTCTCCTTCTATACGCGCGTGCATGGCTTCTGTTTTGTGCTCCTTCGCCGTATTCCAGCTTAGCGCCTGCGGGCAGGACCTGGCAACAAATTGCCTTAATCCCGGTCACAATGGCGCGTCCTTTACCGGCCACCCGCAAAGCACGCCGCCGCCAACGCCCGCGCGACTTTCCCTGACGTGCGCGCACAGCGAAGGCGCTCCCTTGCCGCTGTTTTATTATCACCTTTCGTTGATTACACTTGCTTTGTCCTTGCGTGCTTGCTGCGCGCTGCCGCTACACTTTGCGTTGTTCCTCATTAGGAGGAGAGCCAGCTTTCGCGCTATTTCTTTGCAACCGGCGATAATGTTCGCGTTTGCCCCCGCAACGAATGCGTCTCGAGGAGAAGGCAATTGTTCGAACTAACGCTCCTGAGCACGCCTTCAGGCAGTCTCTCTCTCTCTCTCTTTCTCTCTTTTCTTTCTTTCCGATAGCAAGGCGTCGAGCAAGCGTGTTATAGCGCACCAGTGAGTGAGAAGCTAGATGAGGCGAAATGGAAGACCATGCATAATCAAATTTCCAGTGAAGACATTTTTTTTCGAACAGCTGTATTGATAAATTTCATGCACGTATTTAAACCACAGACTATAGAACTTTTCTCACGTATGAGCCGGAACGTGGCGCCCATTTTCTGCAAATTTAAACTTGGCATCACGTTTTGTTCTCCCACACGATCGGGAAAAGATGTGTGTAATACTTATATAGCGCTTTCAAGCACCGTCATAAGTAATTTACTGCAGCGGCCATAATTAGGCCACACCTTGAAGTACAGCGCGCACAACACGCATTAACCTGCAGAATTTGAAATTCAGTGCATGTAAGTCACAGCGTGCCCCCACCCCCCCTCCATTGTTCTGGAATATGGACCTTTTACATGACGCCAGCAACTCTTTGCGCACGCAAGGAAAACGTTGGATTCCCGCAACCATGGTTATTCGAAATGCGTGCAAGCTCAGGATTCGCATAGACAATGTTTGTTGCGGCGTGCGCTTTGCTACAGGTCTCATAGGGCTTTCTTAGGTGTCCTGAGATACACATAGCGTGTTCGCCGGCTTGCATTGCCTCGCAAATGGCAACTAGATCCACAGGGATGGGACGCTTGGGTCATCTTGGCACGTTTCTGTGCCTGCCGCCTTTGACTGCTGCAAGGCGAAAAGCGGTGGCAGGGAGAAGCCTTGGCAGGATCTACAACTTCTCTGTCAAGCCTTACGTTGTTCCGAATTCTATCTCCGAAGGCTGCATGAACAGGAGGAGAGTGAACGAAGAAACGCTGCATACTGCTATAGGTTATGTACTGGTTTAACGGTGCCGCATGGTAATCTAGCACGGACGAAGTGTCGCCTCGCAAGCGCTAGAGTATTCGGACACACGATCGCTTCAGCGTTTCGAACGTACCGTTGCCCATCATCTCATCCTTGTGCTGAACAAATGTCACTGCTGCCACCTGCACTGCCTTAGAAAAGTGACGTATAATGAGTAGCTCATGAGTGCGCTAAACTGACAGCTAGCCATGTGTGGTATGAGCTCCATGCATTCTGCTGTATACATGCGGAGTCACAGGTGAAACTAGGCAGCTGCACTCAAGTTTTACAATTAGTGCGAAACGACCATCCGGCATTGCCGCGCAGCGGCCAAATTCACAGCTGATGTCGGTGCAATGAGCGCCATTGCCCTGTTCCCGTTTGAGTATCGGCCGGTACTGCTTGCACAGTGGCACAGGGCAGTGGTTCGGAATCCTAAACTTTAATGAAGGAGCTCTTGAGAAACAGGTCAAAGCAAACAAGGGTGTGGTGGGCAGGCCACCGGTCACTTCTGCATGTTTGAGGGCACACCTCTCAACAGGTGTGCACGCCCACTCCTGCTTAAAGGGCAACTCCGGCGTTCTTGTTTTTTTTTTTCATATTAGGTTACTGTCATTTTCAAATGGCATTTACAGTCCTGTCACCGGTAGAGTGGTTCAATTTCAACTCGTCAATAATTTAATATAACCAATGAAGTAGGTACCAAAACTGAAATGGGTCACTGCTTCGTGTGACGTCACGATACGTCACGATGAATCGATGACGTCGGATTCTATACTGCCATAATTTAAACATGCAGAAAGCGGGCTAGAAACGCAGTGCACGTGGCGCTAACTTAAAAAAAGCGATGCTGATGATGTCTCCCGTGGACGCGGTAAGCTTTTACGGCTCTTTCAAACTAGACCGTGGTGATTTCAGCGACAGTATGAGCACTACAGGATCGCCGTTTGCTTTTAACCAGCCCCAGCCATGGGAGATAGGCTTACTTTGCCAGGGTCAACGCATTGTGCTGCGGCAAGAGAAGCACCGGTTATCACGTCTGTAAAAACGATCATTGTCGGCCGTCGTCTCACAGAAAAAGTAGCCAGCTTTTGTGGTTTCCAGGCCAAGTGGCGGTGTAGTCTCTGACGTCACAAACAGAGTGGCCCATGAAAGGTCGCACTTTCGCGGCCTTCAGCCGGGAATACGCAACGAATCTCTAATTTTCAGGAAAACTATATATATGTGGCATGCACCCATATTGTCTAGCACAGATAGAGTGCAACAAAGAACGTATATTTAAAATTTTGTTAAGGTCAGTGGATACCGAAAAATTGCCAGAATTGCCCTTTAAAACCTGGCAACCAGGCGGCAGTACAAAATACATAAAATCAAGAATAAATAAAATAAACCAACCTTGTCTGACTGCTTCACAGCTTTGTCGGCTTTGTGGAAGTGTCTTAGAAACTCGCTATCCAGTCTAGTCCTCCCAGGAAACCGGGAAACATTTCTGTTTTTCATGTAACACCTCTAAACGGCGAAAAGCTGAACGTTTAGGAATTTTCTTTTATTTTATAACTAATCCAACACTTCAATATTTGCCTGCTCATCACTCCTAACAACTCCCCCCCCCCCCCATCTCCCTCGTCAAATTTAATATTGCCGCATGACACAGTTCTCCCGGAACACAGGGAAATCCCGCTTCTGATCTTTTCAAGCGCTGCTTGTCGCACCAACAGCTTCGCTATATAAGTTCGCCGATCCGAATTCCTGCCCATTATTCCTTTTGTGCTCAGCGAAATAAAATAACGACAGTACGTGGCCTTGTTTTAAATATCTGATGCAGAGAAGAGCATGAATAGTGATCAAGCAATGTTCTAACGAGCACGGCCCCTGTATCGCGAATGCATTCCTATGCTTTCTTCTTCGGTAACCTTGTCACGAACATAATTCTGTTGAATGAAATCATTCCAACTTTTTCTCGTCACAAGAGAATGCACGCTTTCTTGCCTTCGGGCATAAAAGGAAGCGCGGTGGTGCCATAAATTTCGCTCAAACCTTCCTCGAACTCTTTCGAGAGATCGAGGAAGCTTTCGAGACACAAATAAAACTAGCTGACTAGGTCTGCTCGCCGCGGACCTATGACAGCAACTGAATATGGATGCCTACTATATGTCATGCCACACTTGTCGACTCAGATGTCCCGCAGCGAAATCAATTCACGTTTCAGACGAACCTCTACCGCTTCTGCGGAGGCAAAAACAGTGTACAGAGTTGGTGGTCGTGACACTTGCGTGTCGTGGGCTAGCAAATAGAACGTGTTTTGGAAACCCAAAGGCTGCTGCTGCTGCCCCCGGCGACAGCTCTGCACCTCTACCTCTAAGCGCAGGAACCGGGGCTGAATTGAAATATGGGAGGAAGGGACTCTGACCGTCAGTCGGCCGGCAACAAGCAGCACAACGATGGTTGCCGAATGAAACGACATCACGCGGTGAATTTATTTTAAGCTGTAGTTCTTCTACCTGAAAGTTTCGACCACTTGGCTATACATTTGCATTTACTTTAGCAAATCACTCGGCGCCGCATTTCAAAGTCGCGTAGTGCCGCAAACCTTGGCTGGTTGGTTTTGGTTGAGGCTAGTCATGGTGCAACCATAAGCATGCAAGACTGAAGAACGCAAGAGCTGAATGGCTCTGCATTTCAGCGTGTCGGCGTTGCCTTTATTCGTCCTGGCGGTCAACTTGGTGGGTTCAGGGCACCCTCCCGAACATACATACAGCACAGCCGCATCACGACGTGCTTCGAATACTTCTATCGTGTGCAAGCCTGTCAGGCTTGCAAGAACGGGAACCCCAGCGCCCACCTGTCTGTACATCGTCCGTGGCAAGCCTGAAACGCTAAGCCCCAGGCTTGGCGAGTGCAAAACCCGTGCAGCATATATCACCATGTTAACTCCTCTTGAGCATAGCCAAGCTTAATAAAAAATAATGTAGAAGTCAGAGTCATAAGGCTTTTCCGGAATGTTCCTGCAGACAAATAGTTAAATGGCACTGTGATAACAGGGAAAGGCCGGGATTTTCAAGGTGTGCGGCTTGTGTTGAGCACTTTCAACAGAAATAGGATCATTGCTGTGCAATAGTGCTTTCTTTATATCGCTATTCCAAGTTTTATTACTATATACATTTCTTTTCTTGCTATATAGTATGCAAATAAACGAAGAAAACACGGCTTTATATATATATATATATATATATATATATATATATATATATATATATATATATATATATATATATATATATATATATATATATATGTGCTATTGAAACCGCTGCACAATGCTCGCCGACATCACTGCTGTTCTTCCAGCGGTGGTATATATGGGGTATATATGTGGCTAAAATTCGATGCTATTGCTCTTCGTAGTGCGAGTGTTCTGGCGATCGTAACAGGCCATTATACAATAAATATTCTGAGCACCGTATCACGCGCTGTTCTAGTCGCCATACGCATTTAAATTGTGCACGACAAGACCACGCCAATGAGACCCAATCAAGCGCGTTTCTACTATAGCAAATAATAAAAAAATAATAATCAGATGATACCGCACAAATCGCCGTATTTTTTTGCGCAAATTGCTCTAACGATTGCGCTTTGGCATAATTCGCGATTGCCGTATATAAATTGCCGTAGACGGTGGCGCCACGCAGCGGCCAAGGAGAGAAACGACTCGAGAAGGAGGAGCACGCGACAAGACCGTATGGCCGATTCATCGCGTGAGTAGCCCGGACTGGGCCAATCCTTCCCGTGCAGGCACAGCCTTCTGTTTACACCTTTCGCGCGCGCGATGCATGCACAAGCTACAATAGTAAGCGCATGAGCTGCGGGCCTCGGAGCATAGGCCAAGCTTCCCACAACGAGATAAGTGTTCTGCGTTCTTTCCGGCCAAATATGCAGAGAAAGAATATGTGGCGAACCTATAAATCGGCAAGCGTGTGACCCCACCGATGAGGCGGATAATGCGCCATTCCGGGAAGTCCCAGCTGGCGCTTCCTTTAATGACGCGAATAAGGCGGAGAATATAAGAAGGCACACACACGCGTTCGCTGTGTCGACACCATCTTTATCTACTAATATTATTCGTATTTCTGTATTGTCGGCGCACCGGCTGTATAAATTTTGCCCGTCATATTTAAGTGAATAAACTATTCGTAGTATGCTTCTGGCGTTCTTAAATGTTTCCATGTGCTCAACACCTTCTAATTTATGTGGCACATGGAAAGCTGCATATATTAGGTTGGAAATATGTTCTTTCCAAGAAACACTGAAAGAAATTAGCGCAACATGCCAGAAACTCGGAACAATATGTTTTCCAATACACTGCGCTCTTCTTGTTGATGGGATTAAGATGGCGCGTGCATTGCAATACACAAAGTACGTGAAATGCTAATCTTTCAGATAATCATGACTGCTTCACTCGCACGAGCATCCCTAAATGGCCCTATCATATCTGCTTTGCCGACATCAGCTTATGTCACCGCGGCAAGGTACAGAAATTTCGCTATATCTCGAAATTCTGCAATATCCATGCTAACACCGTGTTCTGAATTCCACAATCTTGGCTTCCCATGGAATATAATTGGTGTCCTTCAAGGCAATTGGAAGTATCTTTTACAAAATTGAGATGTCGTATACCTCCTCTAAATTTTTACTTACACAGGTCTTGTTTCGCGATGTCCCCTCTATGTTCTTATTGCAGTGCACCTGAAACTATCGAACATTATTTTCTCTCATGCCGCCGCTTTCTAAGACAAAGAAGAATATTAGAATACTCATTTACCAAACTTGGCCTATCACTAACCTCGACAAACATTCTTTCTTTTGGGGCAACTTCACTGGGAACCAGCCACAGGGATGCTTTTCTTGCTGTTTACAATTTTATTAGAGAGACAAAAAGAGTACCTTGCTGATTTTCTACAATTATCCATAGTTTCTATTACTTCATTTCTTTACGTCAAATTATTTTATCAAAATTCTTACAAATACTTCCATTGCAAGTCTAAATTACAGTTCTATCGTCCCACGCTGCACTATTCAAATCTAGTTTCTCTATACTTCTAACCTTACGGAAAACCGCCTGCTTCTTGGCCGATCCCCCATAGTGGGTACGCGCCACTGTCTGGGACACAAGACAAGACAAGACTGCTACGATCACCGGTGAGTGATTTTCCTATCCGCCACGGTGGCTCAGCGACAGTGGTGTTGCCTTGCTAAGCAAGAGGTCAAGGGATCAAATCTCGGCCGCGGTGGCCGCATTTTGATGGGGGCGAAATACAAAAACGCCTCTGTCCCGTGCACTGGGGGCACGTTAAAATACCGCGGCGGTCAAAATTAATCGGGAATACCCCACTGCAGCATGCCTCATAATCAAATTGCGGTTTCGACACGTAACACCCCAGAATTCAATAATTTGCATCACTGGCGTAATGTTCATATAGTCTAACAAATGTAAGTGTTTAAAGAACTGCTTACTGCTTACAAAAAAAAAACAAGAATAATTTAGAGATAGAACCCTATTACTCGTCGCACAACAGCTCATTTTTTTTTCTTTTCTTCTCCTGTTCGAGTGACAAAGCATCAGGTAGGGCATGGACGGAGCGTTTCGCTCCCTCGCCTTACAATCCTCTCGTGGCACCGTGATGTACACTAGTGGTGCAATCTACATAACGCTGCAGAAAATGTGTTAGCACCCATTTAATTTGTACTTATTCGCTTTTAATTGGGCATATAATCGCTGTCCCCATTTCATGTGTGCACAATGTCACGTGATCAAGGCAGTATGGCGCCACGAAGTTGTCACATCCGTGCCCTCCGCCTCGCTCGCGATCCTCCTGTGGACAGCCATCTTGGATGGATAGGTGTTGCGTACCTCCCCCTTGCAACGGGTTGGTAGGTTGCGCCACAAAGTTCTTGCTATTATGATGCCTAATGTCCTACCTAGATTAAAAAAGGAAAAAAATGAGAAAGGAACCCACGATGAATTACCATGACCAAATTTTCTGACCCCCTATTGTGAACTTTGCTTTTGTACGTCTCCGTTTTTTGTCGTTTTCGTACTTTTATTCCACTAACCTTCCAATAGCCTCTTACTAATCTTTATTGCGTACATGTTCACTTTCCCCTTGCTTTATCTGAACCCAAGGGTTTCAAGAAGGCCAGTGGTGCATAAATCGACCACTGGGCACATATCTTCACATTCTAATAAAACATGCTCTATCGTTTCCCTAGTTTTACCGCCGCAAGCACATGCTTGTTCTTCCTTCTTATACCTCACTTTATAGATACGTGTTGTTCTAAGGCACCCTGATCTCGCTTCGAAAATTAATGAGCTTATCTTTTAGCTATCATAAATAGTTTCTTTCCTGATTTCGTTTTTTCCTCTTAAGCAGTTGCTCATGGCAGGTTTCTTTTCCACTGCCGCCACCCATGAGATTATTTCAGCCTCTCAAATAGAAGCAAATAGAAGGGATTGGTCACGCAATATATGCTGACGACCTCACCATCTGGACTACGGGAGGGTCGACAGGTCAACAGCAAGACGCTCTGCAAGAAGCGGTTGACACTACGGAAAAGTACCTGGAAGCATGTGGACTGACGTGCGCACCTGAAAAATCGGAGCTCTTGGTGCTAAGGAAGCGCACAAGAGGCCGACAACCGCAGCAGATACCAGACCCGGTAGTAAAGGTGGGAGGCATCATGATTCCGCAGGTTACGACGCTCCGCATCCTCGGACTCCTGATTCAAAAGGACGGGGCCGGGGGAGCAGAGTTGGAAAAAATTCAAAGAACAGTGCAACAAATAGCCCACCTTATCAAAAGAGTGACGAGCAAAAGCCACGGACTCAAGGAAGAAGACTGCACGAAAATGATACAAGCGCTGCTCACGAGCATCGTCACGTACGGGACCCCATACGTTGACATGAAGAACAGTCAACGAGACAAAGTAAACGCCCTCATCAGAAAATCATACAAAATTGCCTTGGGTCTGTCCCCCTCCACGTCCACAGCGAAATTACTCAAAATGGGAGTCCACAACACGTGGGAAGAGCTCGTGGAGGCGCACAAGGTCAACCAACTGGAGAGGCTAAAGCTTACAAGGACGGGAAGAGCCCTGCTGCAAGATCTGGGCTACCAAGTCGAGGATGAAAGGCACCTACCTCAGCGTATCCCACACGAGATCAGAGACAAGCTACACATAAGTACCATTCCCAGAAACATGCATCCCGAGTACGACAAGGAAAGGAGACAGGCAAGAACAAAGGCGCTCAAGCGCATACTCGAACGCACCAACAGCAAAGAAGAAAACGTTAGATATACAGATGCAGCTGCGTACAGTACCAACGACCGATTCGCAATAGCGTTGTCGACGAGAAGGGCGAACAACTTACAGCCACATCCATACGTGCCAAGGACGCGAGCACAGCGGAAGAGGTGGGCATAGCCCTGGCCATCGCAACGTGCAAGAAGGCCATGGTTACCGTGGTGACGGACTCGCAAGAAGCATGCCGAAGGTATATGAACGGAAGGATTGGAAAGGCAGCGCTTCAGGTCTTGAACACCACCAAGATAGAAGCAGCACAAATCCTCTGGACACCGGGGCACGAGTCTCTCACGGGGAACCAGGCGGCGCAAGCCGCGGCTCGAGATCATGCACGCCGAGCCATCTCCGACGCGCAGAGAACGCGTACCGACGACTGTGAAGAGGATGAAGAACGCATATCCAAGAAGTACTCGGATATCTTGGCGCACTACAGGAAGCAGAGGCGTCGCTACCCGCCCGCGCATAAGACGATGAGTAGGGACCAAGCGGTAACCTGGAGAAGACTACAGGCTGGAACGTACCCACACGGAACACTGCTGCACGCCATGTACCCGGGCATCTACGGGCGAGACTGCAAGTTCTGCCCGCCGGACACGCCCAACACCTTGCGCCATATGGTGCTTGGATGCAAGAATAATCGAGAAGCACAACCATCATCATCGCCATCACGTGATAACATGCAGAAAGAGGCGGACTCGGAAGAAGAATTGGAAGACCAGTGGGAGGCTCTGCTGGTGACGCAAGACCCTGACAGCCAGCTGCTGTTGGTGAACAGGGCTCGGGCGGCGGCAGCGAGCCATGGCTACCTGGACTGAGGAGGCCACCCACCTTTGGGCTCAAGAAGCCTGGTCTCAAAATAAAGTTTATTTCTCTCTCTCTCTCTCTGACTTTCCGCTTGACGTTCTTTATTGCTGTGTTGCTCACCTTACACGCCGCATACTTGCTGTTAAGCTTCCTAATTTTTTTCCTCCACTGTGATTCAATGTTTTTCCTGTACAAATACCTCCACACTATCCTAGCCTATTTACTTTCTTCCATCATCATACCTTGCTGGTGAAGCAGCGCACTGACACGGACACAGTGAAGACAAACAGAAAAAGACGACACAGTGTCGTCTTTTTCTGTTTGTCGTCACTGTGTCCGTGTCAGTGCGCTGCTTCACCAGCAAGGTATGATGATCACTCACCAACAAGCCCAACTTTCCACTTTACTGAACTTTCTTCCATCTTGGTTCACCACGCACGCGCAACCCATAGGTCGCGGGCATCGCGAATAGTAGCTGCAACTGCGTCAAAGAAAGAAACCATTGCAAACAACTCTTTCGTGCTAAACTTTCGTAGCTGCGTGGTCGTGAACAGTTCAATGACCTTCAGTCCGCTTGCTAGCTGTTCCGACGCAAGCGTTGAAGAACTCGACGACGCAAGACTACTAGGTTCTATAAATAGAACTTTTAGTCTACTTTCCGGCCATTATTCTTTCTCTTCATATCTGGAGCTCTTGCGACATTATTATAACTTTCTTTTGAAAAGCAAAAGTCACCACGACACTTAATACTCTGTGCGCTGCGAGTTCGTGCTTTCATTTTAGAAAAGCCCGAAGTGTGACATGCATACAGAGAGGCCATTTCAAGTCACCAGTTGAAAGCTGCTGTCTCGTCACGCAAAAAAAGTGGGGCCTGCATTTCGCGGCAGAGTGAGGTAACCTCGCTGCGAAATGTGCTCCTGCGCAAAATCAGTTTGTGAGATGAAGCGAACTCTCTGTCAATGTGGAACTAAACGCGTCTCAAAGTCCTTGGCTCAAAGTCCCGTGTATTACGAAACCAAGTTTAAAACCGCAAAGCTGACAGGCAAAAAAAAAAGAAATCCTTTTTGCTGCGTCTGTCGCTTAGACACCGGTGAGGCAATCCATGCTACCGAAACTTAGAGCGACCGTTCTTTTTCTTTTCTCTCTCTCTCTCTCTCTCTCTTCAAGAGTCGCCGCAAACACTTCAGCCTGTTTTTCTTAGTCGCTACGTGGCCCTGCCATTCAGCTTGCTTTGGCAAGAGTCCCAGCGAGGAGCAGCCAACTCTGGCGTTCTTAAACCGGCCAGGCTTCAACATAAAAATTGTACACAGTGAGTGAAGATTTCTCACGAACACGGATGTGCCTTGCAGGAAGGCGACTCACTCGCGCACGTCGTCAACAAAGAGCTCGCATAGGCACCCGCACATTGTTTCGTGCTCTTAAATTAGGTTCTTAACAGAACGAATGCACTCGGCGGCAGATCTGGTCGTATCTTCCCACGGGTCATTACTGCAAGGCGATGCCACCTTGTTGAACTCCCATGAACACTCACAATGCATGTGGATGGCGCCGGTGAGGCTCAACAAACTGTCGTTTCGGTTGATGTCGTAGACGGTGATGGGGTGGACGACACGAACTTTGGCCGCAGCTTTAGAGCTCGCGGAACTCACAACGCCTTTTGCAAACGGTGCGAGCAGCGTATACCGTGTTTTTACCAGAAGCGGGGCTAGAAACATATTACATTCGTAAAAGATCTTAAGCTTATGAAAATATACGTGGCGATAAATTTAAGTTATTTGCGGCTAAGCTTGTACGAGAGACGTGCATAGCCCCCTATCCGACTACTGGGTGTAGACCTGAAACGCTTCCCAGTCGGTGCCGGTAAAACAGAGGTGAACAGTGGCCGTCGTGCAACAGTTATCAGTTTCAGGCACAGTACAAAAGCCAAAGCCCTGCTCATGAGACTGTGGGGTGACGAACGGAGTTAAATCAAATTTTTAATTTCTTCTGCCGCAGCTCCGCAACGTGAAATTATTTCATTGCGTTTCGCTGGTCGATCACGTTTTCGTGGGCTCTACACGTCTGGATTTTAGAGCTGAATGGCCGGTGCTTCTGACTGAAAACAACAGGGCTTTCTTTTCTTTTCTTTATTTTTTTTGCGTAGCTGGCCTGGGTGGTGAGTAAAGACGCAACGCTACTAATTTACAAGCTTTGCAGATTTATAGCTGCTTGTCACCGATGCTAACAAGATGTGTCGGTGAAGAGGACGCAGCGACGTTGACAAAAGGCTTAATACGCGTTGAATGAGCTTTTCAGGCAGAACAGGCACGTTGCTCTTAGATCACTGGTTCGGCTGCCACGTGATTACGTGTGTGTGACAGCTTATTCCCACGTTCTTCGATGCATTGCGGTTTAAATGCCGAAAATTGCCTATAATAAGATATATCCGGCTGGTCTTGTTAACTTGGTGACAGCAGCCAGGCAATTTAACTAACGCGTAGGGACTGAGGCAACCCGCGTGAACTGAGGCTAGGTCCTGTAGCTACAGGGCGTGTCACGCGTGAAAGAAACGCCGAGACGACCGGCCAGGCCAGCAACTAGAATCCAATACTTTATTCGAGTGAGGACGTGGTTCCAGTAATACCAAGGGGCTGATGCTCCGCAACGAAGCTGGAGGAGGAGTAACACGACGACGCCACTACATAAAAAACGCAGTGCACCCAACTATGTTGAACGAAAAAAAAAATTGTGCAGCTCCGACAAGCACCTTGGAATCTGTGCGAAGCGAAGGTTTCGGAAGCGGTAAACGAACGCGCCACATAAACTGCTCATTCTTGCACGAGGCGATTTGCAGCGTAGTGATATATGGGTGCCCAGCAGATCAAGGAGAAACCACCCCCCATTCGACCCGCTTGGTCCACGCGATCGCGGGTATTTCGCGGCACCCAGGATCGGCCCGGTTTTCAACGCACCGTCTCCGGGATAAACCCACCTTCTTACACCACTATATTCAGAACCACCCCCTTACTCGGCAAGAAGCCAGTAGAGCCTACGAGCCGAACCCCGGGAATGAAGACATAGAAAGATTCGCTTTTATTTATTTATTTATTTATTTATTTATTTATTTATTTATTTATTTATTTATTTAGCCAACTGAAGCCAGTAGCAACCGGCAACAGCCGCCGCTGCCGCCACGGTGAACACAGACCGGGAGGTGTTCACCTAGAAAGCTTCACTGAGAATAAACAGTCACTAACTGTCATACACGCCCATATATATATATATATATATATATATATATTGTGCAACAGTCCTACAAAGTTCGCTCAAGAGTACCCTAATCGCCCTAGTGGTACAGTATCCTTAGAGGCCTGGCAATATTGGTTGCACATATAGTACCATTATTGCCTATTTTAAGCGCAATATTTTCCATGTCCTGCAGGCCACTCCGAAGGTCATTCTTATCTGTTGAGCTAAAAAGGTTTCGGATTTCGGAGCGTAAAGTGAAGAGCAGAAACCAAAACGTGATAGCTGCATCGAGTTCTTCGTTCGGGTAAACGCTAGACACTTACCATGACGGGAGATAGTGGTGAAATCCGAACGAACACCACAAGAGTCAGCTGATGTCAGTCTACGACACTAGCAGAAGGCAAGCGATAAAAAACGGAGGCATCGATCAATGACTGGCATGATGTAAAACATAGTGACGTTTAAGTGTTTGCACTGTGCTTAAAAGCCCCTTTCACGAGAGGTAAATATGGAAAAGTGTATACACCGTGTGGTGGTTCTTCACTAACGACGTGCTTATCGAGTGGTGGTTTCGACAGTATCTCGTGTTGTACCCGCTGCTGCGTCTGTAACCCTTTTCATCGACCAATGTTGTTGCTTTTTTCGTACTTTTTTTTGCTCGGCTCTTCGACTTGCACCTCTGCTTTATTATCGCCACTGCGTATGGAAAGTGTATCAAGGAAACAGTTTTATCTTCGTCGTCAGGCGGCGTGGCGCGTCGCCCGAAATATCGCCGTCCACGCGCAACTGCGAGAGCTGGTTATAAACAGCCACGTTAACAAACAAGCGCCCATCTGGTATTAGAGTTTAGCATAAAAGAGGCAATCCATCAACCGCTCTCCGGGTATTGTTACAGTTCGGAGCGGCGTGCTGGGGGAGCCAGTATGCGAAAACTTTTCAATATCGGCCACCACTTTCGTGTGCTCATCAATAAAAAAAATTAACAAAAGAACAACTAAAAGGAAAAACAAATGCAACGCGCCCGTGCATTAACATATTGCTCAAAATTCGGCATTTTTTTGTCTGTTTTGCTTTAACTTCTTCAACTTTCTCTCTCGCAGACACTTCCCCGTCTTCGCCTTGCCGCTGCCGTTTTCGTGTTGACAGAAGAGAGTCCCGTACACCCGACGCGACTCAGCGCAGAGGCCAAGCATCAGCACTCAAGCTGTCGGCGCTCGGTTAGCGCTCGGGGTTCTTGCAGCTTTCCTGCGCGCCCGCCCTGTGTACACGCTCCGCTTCGCCCGCGTAAAGAAAAGCTGACGTCCATTGTTCGAGACGCGGCAGTGCTGCCCTCGCTTTTATTCTCAAAGACGAAGAGCAAATATTGTTCACTTCAGCGGGAACGCGCTCCTGACGGGGCGGCGTCCCTAGCGTGAACGCATTTTTCTTTAAAACATGTGGCTTTGCATCTCTTACTGTTTTAAATTACGAGTTTTTGTTTATTTAACAGCTTGAAATGTGATTTGGCTGTCACTACCCCTCCCCCACCCCAGAATATATATATATATATATATATATATATATATATATATATATATATATATATATATATATATATATGCTTAAAACGAGCGCATATGATCTTGATGATGAATTTATGTGCACGAGTAGACGAGCAGCTGACGGTTCATCCACAAGGAACCATCCTACCCTGAGGCCTGCTCAGCAACAACTCAACGAAGAAAGTGGTACTGCACAGCTGATTAAAGCCGACTGCTTGAGCTGTAAGATGATGGAGGGTCTATTTAGGGCGGAAGCTTTGATTTCATATTGCCGCTAGATATAGCTATGGAAACTACAGCACGGAGTCGAGTTTTTCTGGAAATTTGATGGAGGTGAACAGTGCCGAGGGGCGAGAGCTTGCGCATCGTTTTTGCGACATCCCAGAGTAAGCCTCCCTGTTTCCTGGGGAGAGCGGTAGCGAATATCACGACATACCAACTAGTCCGATACGCTACACATTTAAGTTCTATTCCCTGTTTCGTTAGCACATTCTCATCAACTGGTTTCGTCATTCTGTGCTACTTTAGTCTGAACTTGCTGCCAAGTGTAGTACGATGACGGTCGACGGTACGCAAAATGGTCGCACAAATAAGAAGCCTTTCCTAATTTTTCTTGAAACCATGGCTGATGCACTGGTTACGTAGGTGACGTTGGCATCTATCGCAAAACGCTGCAGGTATGCTATAAGTGAAACTGCGGTGTTTCTGAAAATCTATGTGCAACACACACACACACACACACACACACACACACACACACACACACACACACACACACACACACACACACACACACACACACACACACACACACACATATATATATATATATATATATATTGTTACAAGCACGGGGAAAAGGGGTTTATTGAGGCGTGCGAGAGCAGGAACGGCAGGCTACGAACAACAGGAATGGCCGCTGCACAGTCTTCGTTCTCCTCTTCCCCTCTCTTCTTGATCCCCGCGTCCCTTTGACGCGCTTGGACGTAACATGCCTCCCCTCGCAGACAAAGCCCCCTGGGCGAGTCAACTAGCTTGTCGTGGCGTGCATGATTTCAACCGTGCGACATGTGCGACTTGTGTCCTAGCAGAACGTCTACCAGTGTTCGTGAGGCGCGCGAGAGTATAGTTAACTTCGCTGACTTTGTCGATGACAACATACGGTCCATCGTAGTTTGCCAGCAGCTTTTGACACAAACCGCGCTTCCTTGTGGGAGTCCAAAGCCAAACGAGATCACCAGGGTGATATGTAACAGGCCGATGTCGTGCGTCGTAGCGGGCTTTGGAGTTTTCTTGTGATGCCAAAGTCCGAAGACGCGCAAGTCGCCGAGCCTCTTCAGCGAGGCATAGCGCATCGGTGACCGTAGGATTGTCGTGGTCGTAAAAAGGGAGGACAGTGTCGAGCGTATACCGGGGCGGCCGAGCATATAGAAGGAAGAAGGGGCTGTAGCCGGTTGTCTCGTGCTTGGCGGTGTTGTAGGCGTAAGTAATAAACGGTAGAACTTCATCCCAATTCTTGTGATCGGACGCAACATACATGGAAAGCATGTTGGTGATTGTTCGATTAGTGCGCTCAGTGAGGCCGTTCGTTTGGGGATGATACGGCGTCGAGTGCCGGAGGTGCGAGTTACATAAACGCACAAGTTCTTCCACGATATCCGCCGTGAATTGACGTCCCCGGTCACTTATGATAACACCAGGCGGTCCATGCCGTAGAACAATAGCGTAAAGTAAGAAAAGCGACACTTCGGTGGCAGTTGCTGATGGTATAGCCGCCGTCTCGCAATAGCGTGTGAAATAGTCGGCGCAGACAATTATCCAGCGGTTCCCCTTAGATGACTTTGGAAAAGGGCCCAACAGATCAATTCCAACTTGCCGAAAGGGTGAGCTGGAAGGCGGCACAGGTTGAAGGAGACCAGATGGGGCAGTGGTTGGGCGTTTCCGACGTTGGCACTGTATGCAGCTGGCGACATAAAACTCAACCGAATGTCGCATCCGGGGCCAGTAAAAGCGTTCTTGAATGCGATAAAGTGTGCGCACAGTGCCTAAGTGACCGGAGGTAGGGTCATCGTGCATAGCCTGAAGGATTGCTGGCCGGAGACGCTCCGGCACCACTAGAAGGAAGCGTGCACCCGTGCTTGAGTAGTTCCTTTTGTACAGGAGCCCGTCACGTACACAGTAGCTGCTTGTTGCACTTGAATGGGCAGAAGTAAAGAGTGGCTCCAATTTAGTGTCTGTCCGTTGTTCTGCTTTGAACGCATCGATATCCGGAAAAGCGGGTGTCACAGAAGCGACGAGATGATCAAAATCGTCTGCGTCGCAGTCCGTCGTGGCAAGCGGCATACGGGAAAGGCAGTCTGCGTCAGCGTGTTTTCGGCCACTCTTGTAGGAAACAGTGAAGTTATATTCCTGCAACCTCAAAGCCCAGCGCGCAAGGCGACCACAAGGGTCGCGAAGGTTCACGAGCCAGCACAGGGAATGGTGGTCTGTGACGACTTGGAATGGGCGTCCGTATAAGTACGAGCGAAATCGCTGAACCGCAAAGATTACAGCGAGGCATTCTTGCTCTGTCACCGTGTAATTCCGTTCAGGTTTGCTTAATGAGCGGCTTGCGTAAGCAATCACGTGCTGACGGTCGTCATAGCGTTGGACCAATACGGCACCCAGACCAACGCCACTAGCATCTGTGTGGATTTCTGTCGGCGCAGTAGGATTGAAGTGGCGAAGGATAGGTCGGGAGGTTAACAGGAACTTCAGCTGACGAAATGCAGAATCGCACTCGGGTGTCCAGTCAAACCGTGCGTCTTTATGTAGCAGATTTGTCAGAGGATAAGCGACGTCAGCAAAACCAGGAATAAATCGGCGAAAGTAAGAGCAAAGGCCCAGAAAACTGCGAAGTTGCTTCACTGACTGCGGTGCACTGAATGCCTCGACAGCTGCCGTCTTGAGGGGATCAGGCCGGATACCGTCTTTGTCAACAAGGTGACCCAGCACAAGGGTTTGACGGTCACCAAAGTGACATTTCTTGGAGTTCAGAACCAGGCCAGCGTTTTTGATGCAGTCGAGGACAATATCCAGGCGCGTATTGTGCTCATTGAATGTGCGGCCAAATATAACAACGTCGTCAAGATAGCACATACAGATGTTCCACTTTAACCCACGCAGAATGGTGTCCATGAACCTTTCAAAGGTTGCTGGAGCGTTGCACAACCCAAATGGCATCACATTGAATTCGAATAATCCATCCGGGGTTATGAAGGCTGTTTTCTCCTTGTCTGCCGGGTGTATAGGGATTTGCCAATATCCTGAGCGCAGGTCCACTGAAGAAAAATAAGAGGCCGAATGCAGGCAATCAATTGCATCATCAATCCGGGGCAGGGGGTAGACATCCTTCTTAGTCACGGCGTTTAATCTTCGATAATCTACGCAAAATCTCCAGTTACCGTCTTTCTTTCTGACAAGTATGACCGGAGCTGCCCAAGGACTCGAGGACTCTTGTATTATTCCATTTTTCATCATGTCACTCACTTGTTCCCCGATTATCTTCCGCTCGTTAGGCGACACGCGATAAGGCTTTTGCCTGATCGGGCGCGCAGATCCCGTATCTATAGTATGGCGTGTTCGTGACTCGGGAATCGAGAACGCTTTGTCCGGCTGCGCAAAGTCAAACACTGACAGATGCTTAGAAAGCGTATCCACCAAGGTATGGCGCTCCCTCGTGCTGAGTGACTTGTTTACCATAGACAGAAGCTTTTTGTCTGAGACGTGGCGAAGGTCAGCAGGTTCACACGGCGGATCTGTTAGTACGGCTACGGACGAGGACGAGTATTCTGTAAAGTAGGCGAGTTTCAGGCCGTCTGGAAGCAGGATGGGTTCTGCCGAGCAGTTGGCCGTCCACAAGCCAGCACGCCCCTTGCCGATGGATACCACACAATGAGGGACAAAAATGTTCTTCTTCATACAATTTAGATGCATTGGCTCTACGGAGGCATCGAAACTGTCTGGCACTTCACCGCGACACACAACCGGCACGCACACAGAGGTGGACGCAGGCACAACAGTATCTGCAGATACACAAAGTTCACCTTGACTGCAAGTCTCCTCTAAGAGCCCGGACGAAACATGGCCATCGACGCAAACTTCCCCCGTGCGACAGTCGACGGTCGCACCACACTGTCGCAAAAAGTCGATGCCCAAAATCACTTCGTGCGTCGATCGGGGAATAACTACAAATTCCGTCGCGAAAACTCCACCAGCCAAGGATACGTCAGCAGTGCACACACAAACAGGGCGCAACGACTCGCCGCTCACTCCACAAAACGTTGCAGCCTGGTCCCACCGAAATACAACTTTACCACCTCCACCAATTTGTTACAAGCACGGGGAAAAGGGGTTTATTGAGGCGTGCGAGAGCAGGAACGGCAGGCTACGAACAACAGGAATGGCCGCTGCACAGTCTTCGTTCTCCTCTTCCCCTCTCTTCTTGATCCCCGCGTCCCTTTGACGCGCTTGGACGTAACAATATATATATATATATATATATATATATACATCTATATATATATATATATATATATATATATATATATATATATATATATATATAATATATATATATATATATATATATATATATATATATATATATATATATATATATATATATATATATATATATATATATATATATATATATATATATATATATATATATATATATATATATATATATATATATATATATATATATATATATATATATATATATATGTTGCACATAAATATTCAGAACCACCGCAGTTTCGCTTAAAGAATACCTGTGCAGCGTTTTGCGATAGATGCCAACGTCACCTACGTAACCAGTGCGTAACCATATATATATATATATATATATATATACAAACCGAAATGTAGGAATCATTAAGTTATTACTGCCTCAAATGTGCAGTAAGCAATGAAGTGCGACATAACCTTAGCACACTTTTGCATCATTAAGGCAATTAATGTTCTGTACTTCTATACATACAGGCATATGATACACTATGCTGTATACAGGTACTTTTGTGATTGCGAAGAGACCATGATACATGCCCTCATCTCCTGTGCGAATGGACGGCAGATAATGTGCAAAAGAAAACATATTAGGCCGAGAAACTCGACGTGATTCACACAGAATGCCACCAGAGCCCAGCTTCACTTCTTTAAGACGACTGAGCCGTGGAACCGCCTTTGAATACAATGAAAACGCAGTTGCACGTGAGCATTCATCACTTCTTATCACTTTTCACTTTTCCCTCCTCCAGTGCAGGGTAGCAAACGACACGCAACCTGGTTAACCTATCAGCCTTTGTTTCTTCTTCCCTTTCTTCCTCTGTGTACACAAAGAAACATTCCTATATTCATGGCTGCCAAAAGCGGGTAACGCTTGTCAAGCTGCAGGTGCTATCATCTGTAGTCAGCGGCCCAAACCGACAAATATGGTGGCACATGCGCCTTGATCGGTCACGAGCCGCTTCCTGAGCTCTTTGTGGTTGTGGTTAGGCCCCGTCGTTTAGCAGCCCTTGGCCATCCGCTTTTACGTGAGACAAGCTTTCAAAAGTCTGGCGCTAAAAAAATAATTATGACGAATTTTCTGCGTTACTGGGATGACGAGACCATCCCAACTCGTTATTTGGCTGCCAGCAGCCGAAATATTTCCCGCGCCTCCTCTAGGTCACCTCTGTCCCCAAATGTGGAGGGTTGACGTCAAGTGAGATTGATTAAACACTCCCCCCCCCCCCGCCCCCCATTTTTATTTTTGGTCGCAAAGCAAGTTTTTGCAAACCATTTGTTCCCAAGAAGCATACAACCTGAAAACGTCCCGATAGTTTATGAGTCGGGTGGGCAGGGGTTCGAAGCCAGTTTTATTGGCGTTTTCATTTGTAGCACGTGTTTAAAATGTCAGTATTCCGACACTAAGCGTTCTCGCGACAACATCGTGCAGCAGACCTCATGTTACGCCACACTGCTTCTTTCAAAGCCGCCGCTGCTAGAAACAATGAAGCAACATGATATTTTTGTTGGATTCCTGTACGTCGTTCATGATAGCGCGCGAATACGCCATTCAAACGTACCTCTGTTGGCAGGATTTGGTTGGCGCCCCATGGTTTTTCTTTGCGGGTACGGATGTCGCACGTGCTTAGGACTCAGGATACGCAGGCTCTCATTGCGTTCCTGAAAAGCAAGTCGCCGTCGAGCAGCTCTATTTACTTGCGATGGGCGACGTCGTTGTTATACTGCTGAATCAGGATGGCCTAAACTGAGAGCTTCGAGGCGAGTTTCCTGTAGCCACTGCAACAATACGCTCGCCACCTTGCCCCTCCAACCAAGCCTCGGTATCCTCACCTGAAAAGAGTACTTTGCCGCATTATGACTATAAATGTGGCAAAGCCAGAAAAAGAAGAAAACGCGAGATCCGTCGTCGTTCGGCAGTTCTCCCGTCGTCTACCATAAGCTAAAGTGCTGCATCCTGTAACGAAGAAGCAAAACCTTAAAATAAGCACCGTCATTCGCATCTCTCTCTCTCTCTCTCTCTCTCTCTCTCTCTCTCTTCCAGTTTTTCAAGCAGCCATGGGCACACAGGCTTGTGCGGTGCGTCCAGCCATGTCGTTTCTCAATGCTGGCGGTCGAAAAACTTTCCAGGCCTAGGGCCGCCATAAATCGCACTTTTTCTTCTTCTCATCCGTATCCTGCGCTTGGCACCCACCGCATCTCGAAAACGGCCTGTATTCATCGGCTTCCTCCTCGGTTCATGCATCTTACTCTCGTTGCTTGGGACGCCTCGCAATTCCTCTCTCGCTTTCTCTCCTTTTATCTCTCTCGGCATGTTTCGTGAGTTACATGTCTCCGCCGCTCTTCACCTAACGGGCACCGGTTAAAAGAGAGAGAAACAAAAAGGCTAAAAAACGGTCCCTTGACTTTTCAACACACAGTTTCGTAGCGGTTGAGCAACTCAAAGTTTTCCTCTTTCTTTCCTTCTCTTTAGCTTATAGTGTTGCTTTTGTCGTGGCTATGAGCTTTTTCTGATGTGACAAAAAAAAAAGAAGATTAGCACAAAAGCAAGCAGACGTTTGCTTCTCATACACGGGAATCTGCAAGCCACTTTTCTTTCTTCTCTAGCTCTTCAGTACCTTCAATACCGGTGGAATTCAGCCTTGCGCAACGCTTCAACTGTACGTCAAAATATCAGGGCACAGAAAAACAACGCAGCAGCACTGAGTCTCATATCCTCTCCGTGCATTCCCCCTTGCCATGAACCTGATCTCCAGGGGGAGCTTTTTCGCCTGGAATTGCCTCCTTCGGCGCGTGCCTTATCGGACGCCTCGGGAAAGTTTTGACGTCATGGTGCGAAGCGCTCGTGCCATATTTCCTCACTTCCGCACGGCGTTCGGCTGGTCGACGCCCGCTGCTCTACGAAAGTGATTCGAAAGTGCACGAGATTGTGTGAGTAATTCTGCATCCGAGTTCGTTGCCTTCGTACTAAGCGAAGAAGCTGTTTCAAGGACGTCGACGAATGCTATATATATATATATATAAATATATATATATATATGTATATAGCAACTGAGTGCCTGACGTAAGGGTCTGGAGAGATACCCAATTTTCTATGAAGCAGTGAGTGAAGAAATCTTATACGAGAAATGTGTTACCTTAAGTGCCATTAGAGCAGATGGAGAGTCAGTATTTCGAAATTTGTTTTGAATGAAACACACTGCACGTCTCTGCACTTCTTCCTGTTCTGAAATATATATATATATATATATATATATATATATATATATATATATATATATATATATATATATATATATATATATATATATATATACTGACAGTACAATAGAACACCAATAGGGCTGTTTTACCAATGGCATTGCGTGAATGCCGTTAGTTCCTCGTCGCAAGAAACACACTTTCCAAATTGCTCATTGCAGCAGTAATCGCAGTAATAAATTGCCCTTAAAGTGATAATAACCGATGCATTCTGCTGGTCAAGCATAATCACTAACTAGAAATAGAATATAACGTCACGACACTGACGTTACTAAATAAACTGTCAACATCACAAGTAGTAGACATCAATAAACACGTGAACATAAATGGCATAGGTAATGAAATAGTATGTGAAAGGATTATTGAGAAGCTCTGAGCGGAAACAAAGAAAAAAAGTAATATTCGGTGTGTGTATATCCTTTGCATTGTCAAAAGCTCCCCTTCCTTTTCATAGCAAGAAACGTCACCACCACACAACTTCGAGTTCGCTTTAGAAGAGACGCTCTTAAAAAACAACTGTGTGCGCTTTGACATTCTTTTTTCTAGACGTATGTGACACTCAAAAACAAAACTCAGGTCATGGGCACTAATGTGATAATAAAAAAAGAAAAAAAATAGCAGTGAAGTCAGAAATAGATGTGGTGAGCAGAAACGAGGCAAGTTAACTATAGGGAAACTGCTTTCTAAATTACTTTGTGACGAGAGCATATCAAATAGGACTGCTAATTGTGTTAGCTGAATTGTATTCATGGTTACAAGCCAAATTCGGCACTAACCCAACTGATGAACGTTCTTCTTTCTTCGTCCTTTGTGTTGGAGCTGGGTTTTGTTTTGTAACCGTGAATATACCAACTAATTCGAACGGCCATGACTCGAAAACAGCTTTATGGCCAGCAATACTGAAGATAACCAAAATGATTCTCATAAAGCAGTAGTACACGCGAGGGTTCTCAGTGCCTAAAAGTGAGGCGCCGATGTCGACGTTCTCGAGCGGGAAGTAAAAACAGATTACGCAAGATGAGATCCCAGTGAAACTCAATCTCACGAACGTCTGAGTCGTTGTTCCAAAGGGAAGTGGCGCGTTTTGCATGTAATATCGAGACCCGATACATTAACTTGGAAAATAAAAAGACTTTAATACCATATCTGCAACAAGAAAAAAGCAAGAGTTGCTTAACTACAAGTGTAAAAGTATGATCGAGCACGTCTCGCCGGCTACGAAGACGAGAAAGGGTATGGTGTGATAGCTCGGAGCCAAAATAACTTGCCGCAAACAACTATATTATGTAACTTTCAAAACACTTGACAGAAGAAGAAGCGATAGAACGATGCTGGTTCGGGCTGCATTATACCACTATAGCCTAAAGTGATACACGAGCATAAAAAAATTGATGAAGATTCCTGTTCCGATTAACTACATAGATGATCAACGTGTAAATGCTCTGTAGGCGTTTTCTAAGCATACAGCAGTCCCAAATGTATGCTTTGATGTATGAATTAAAGTACTCTTGTGCAAAGTGGAAGATGTCATAACGTCAGACTTGGAGAACACCAATGTTTGTTATCCGAAGCGGAACCCGTTTTTCTTGGCGCTCATTGCCGTGAATGTGGCTGTGCAGCTTTTTTTTTTTTAACGTCACTATGGTAATATTACGCCACAGGCAGCATCTTGCAAGGGAAATAATCGAGGCGCTCCGTATTAGACGGAAAGGATAAGGGTGTATTAGACTGCCATTTATTGCTATGAGTGACAGGGAGTCTAAATATCTTACTAGCACGTGCAAGATATGTTAGATGCGAACGCAAGTCGCGCCCTCATGTAATAAGTATTTGTAATCATATCTTCTTGATACATCGCAGTTTTTTGATAAATCGCATACAGGTAGCTGCGAGTCAACGCATGTCCGGTGCATTTCTTCTCTTAGTCCTCGGTTTTCTGAGTGCCAGAAACCACTGCGAGGACAGGACAGAGTGGGCGAACGAATCGCTGGGCACTTCGTTCGGCTCATGTTCGGCTCTTCGTTCGGCTCAAGTGCTGCGCCACATGCCCATGACTTCGAAAGTACAATGCACAGTGATTCAAACGCCATACACGGACCGCATGGCTGCCGGCCTTTTTTGCGGCGGGTGATCGCTTGAACGTATTTAGGTCACGTAAGCAATATAAGCGTAAAGACCATATTCCCGTACACTAGACGTTGCTTTTATGTTTTTACGGGGGAGAAAAAAATGAAAGTTAAGGATTTCAAGGGGGAAGAAGAAGAAGACCACACAGGGCGGACGTGCTTCGTGTCGGCTCCGCTACTTTCCTATGTTTTTGGTGGTTTACCGAACTTCTCGTGGAAATTCTTCTTGCCAGCGACAGGCAGAAGCTTCAGGACTCCCTCAACGTCAAGTTCTGCCAGGTGGGCCCATATTCTGGACGATAGGCAGCGCCTTTGGTCCGCCACGCAGGCGCGGCAAGCTAAGCCTAGCATCTCCACGTACGCCACCATTGCGCGGCCGCCACGGCGGCGGGGCTTGCAAAGCCTAACTTGTCGCCGGAGCTCATTGGGGCTCCCAGTCGCCGACGGCAACGTGCCAGGCCTTTCCCGGCGTTAAATGGAAGTTGTCCAGGTAGAAGGAACAGAGATCAGGCCGCAAGATTTCGGCGAGGGAGCAGGGTGGTGCGATGTCAAGAGGAAGAAACAGGCCACCGGTGTGCCCGAGTCGGCGGATAACCAGCAGGAGCACATGCAGCGACGGACGGCAGCCACGTCGAATACGGGAACCACCTCAGCGCAGTACAAAAGGAAGTACGCCCGACAAGTGCATCAGATTGCCATGGCAAGCCGAATGCCAGAGTTACCG
The DNA here is from genome assembly GCF_038994185.2 of Dermacentor albipictus. Taxonomy (NCBI): domain Eukaryota; kingdom Metazoa; phylum Arthropoda; class Arachnida; order Ixodida; family Ixodidae; genus Dermacentor; species Dermacentor albipictus. Next base: position 395,866,221 of record NC_091821.1, read on the forward strand.
CCGGACGATTACAAAATCGTCGTACGCCCCCGAGGCGGTTTCAACGTACGTGATTACGGGACGGATCGCATTTACTGCTGCCTACGTAACGCGGCGGGTGTAGGCAGAGAAGCGGCCGGGGAAGATAGCATCTGCCTGAACGTTAAACAGAACGTTGTGGTGCTCAGCACACCGTCTGAGGACAGAGCCAAACGTTACGGAGCTATTAGCAAGCTTTGCATCGGAGACCGAGAGTTCGAGGCGAACGCCTATCAAGCCGCCCCGGAGAACACTTCCAAGGGCCTGATCAGGAACATTACAAAGACCGAGAGCCCGGCAGACGTCATCGCTAATCTAGTGACGCAGCGCAACCCCGGTGTGCTGCACGCCAAGCGCATGGGCAACACAGACAACATAATCGTTCTGTTCGACGGGTTCCACGTACCGAGATACGTATATTACGGACCTATGCTCGTCAGATGCTCCCTCTACAGGAAGCAAATTGACGTATGCTACGAGTGCGGGAGGGTGGGACACCGCGCCGACGTGTACCCCAACCCCAACGACAAGATTTGCCGTGGATGCGGACGCAACAATTCGTCGCCTGACCACCAATGCGAGCCGCGTTGTCGACTATGTGGCAAGGGACACTTCACGGGAGACCGCAGGTGCAAGGCGCGATACAAGACCCCGTACATAGTCAAGCGCCGCCAGCTAGAGCGGAAAAGACAAGAAGAGGAAGAAGCGGCCGCAGAGTATGGCAGCTGTTGCAACAGCAGCAGCGACTGTAATGGCAACGGATGCTACTACCTGAATTACCCAAAGATAGACCGTGATTTAGTCACCGACAACCGAAGAGGAAGCTCGGCTAGCCGCGGCGGGAAGGGCGCCGTGGGAAAATCCCGATCCCGATCCCGCTCTCGCCACCGGCCGGCCACAGCGGCCGAGAAGCACGTCGATGGCGCGCGGTGGTGCCGGTCCGGGCATCGCAGCTGTCGGCCACATCAGTCAACAAAGTCAGCAGCAGCAACAGCCGTGGCAGCAGCAACAAGGTCACAGGAGCACTGGGCAACAGGTGAGCTGGGCGGCTGTCGCCGCTTCTCCCGGCGGCGGAGGCGCTCCGGTGGGACGCCCTGGCGGGCCCGCCGTCGGAGGCGGCGGTGGGAACGAGCTCGAGCGAGCGATAGAGCGAGTACTACGACAACGCCTAGAACCATTAGAATCGATGATTGCCGAGCTTAAACGCGAAAACGCGCTCCTTAGAGAGGAAAATTTCAAATTGAAAGGCGAGCCTCCGCAATCGCAGCAACCACAGCAACGTCACACGATGATGCCGCCATCCTCGGTGCCTCGATCACCGACTCCATCTCGGCCTGAGCCGGCCGGGTTGGACACGGATGACGAGGGTAGCTCGATGGAGACGGCGGATGAACGGGATAATCGTCCAGTTACCGCGAAAAGGATCGCACTAGATCCCGCAAGACCCGACACCAAACAGCCATGCGGCCGTTACGAGAAATTAGAGAAACGAATAGACGGCATCGAGAAGAGCCTCGAGGAACGTTTTGCAAAACAGACGGCACATATGAACGAAATGTTTAATAACGCGGTGGCTAAGCTCTCTGAGCAAATAACACAAATGCTCGCCGCGCACTTGGCGCGCATAGACGACATAGAAGCGAGGCTGCCGCCAGCTGCGGGTAGACCAATAAGAACGATGAGCAAGCCCTACTCTAGACAACAACAACACAATCAGCCGCAGCAAAGCACGCTCACAGACGTAGAGACACAACCGCAGCAGCAACCAAGTCGCCTCGATGGCGACGGGTTAAATTAAACACAGGCATCATCATGGCTACACACGCAACGAACCACACTAACACTGGGAAACAACAACAATACACCATCTGGCAGTGGAACTGCCGGGGCTACAGGAGGAAGCGCGCTAATCTCCAGCAATTCATACGCAGCCGCGAGACGAAACCGGACGTAATCCTTTTACAGGAGACAAACCATCCGGTCAAACTTGCTGGCTACAAGGCCATAGATGCGACCGCGACGGACAACAGGCAAAGAAGGAAACGGTCTACACCCCACGTGGCAGATGGCGCGGGGCCAGGGGCGGCGGTGGCGCGCCGGCCGTCGCCCCCGCCCCGCCCGTTGCCGGTCGCCGCCGTGCTCGTTCGGCGTAACGTCACTGTAGCGCAGCGCGAACTTCCCTCCGTAAAGATACCTCACGTATTCGTAGAATTAATTCCTAAGTGTGGCCGCGGACTCTTCGTCCTTAACGTGTACAGTAAACCCACGCTGCAGCACCGCTTCGCGGACCTGCTCCGGGGCGCGCGCGCGGCTTCTGGCGGCGAGCCTCTAGTTATTGCGGGCGACTTTAATGCGCCCCACGGAGCCTGGGGCTACGCCCGAGAAACACCCAAGGGCAAACACCTTTGGGAAGACTCGCAAGACCATGGGCTTGAACTGATCGCGAATCCCGCCGATCCCACACGCCGAGGGAACAGCGTGAGTGTCGACACGCTACCCGACCTCGCGTTCGTTTCGAACGTAACCACAGCGCACTGGCAAAACACGCAAGAAGATTTAGGAAGTGACCACATGCTGATCGAGATGACGATAGGCACGGGCCCGAGCGGTCGCGGGACTAACCCTGTAAGCAAAGGCCGTAAACTCAAACTTGTGAGGTGGGACGCGTTCCGCAAGAAACGAGAAGAAGCGGGGCGAGGCGATGAGCCGATTACGGACATAGACAAGTGGACCGCGACGCTCAGAAAGGATGTAGACGCGGCAACGAGCGAAGTTCCGCCCGAGGCGAACCTTGAGATAATTGACAGCAGGCTGCTACACATGTGGGAAGCAAAGCGAGCACTTCTAAAGAGATGGAAATGTCAAAGACACAATAAGGCTTTGCGCAAACGCATAGCACAATTAGACAGAGAGATCGAAGAACACGCACTCCAGGTATCCAGGGCACAGTGGGAAGACACGTGCAACGGCCTCGAGAGGCAGATGGCCGGGGCGAGCGCTTGGCGCCTTTTTCGGCACCTATTAGATCCGGAGGAAACTAGGGCCGCTCAAGGCCACAAGACTCGTAGACTAGTAAGAGATTACAAATGTGATAACTTCTTCGACGCAATACGTGATCGTTACTTTAAGAAGGCCGAAAGCATCCAACATGCCGAATACGACGGCGTCGCAAACGAGACATTGGACACGGAATTTAGCGAAGCAGAAATTCGGATAGCCCTGTTCGAACTAAACACCCGATCGGCGCCCGGCCCGGACCGGGTTACCAACAAGACTCTCCGTAACCTAGACGATGAGTCGATCTCCCGCCTCGCGACTTACGTCAACGAGTGCTGGCGAGGGGGCTCCCTTCCCGAAGCGTGGAAACGGGCCCGCGTTATCATGATTCCAAAACCCGGCAAGCAAGTTACCCTCGATAATCTAAGACCGATTTCGCTTACATCTTGCGTTGGCAAAGTCATGGAACACGCAGTTCTCACCCGCGTGACCGACTTTCTCGAGGATCGTGACGAGTTCCCGCACACCATGCTAGGATTCCGCCGCAACCTCTCCTCACAGGACGTATTGCTTCAGCTTAAACACCAGATCGTAGACGACACTTCCAGCTCCACTAAGGCAATCCTCGGCCTGGATATTAAAAAGGCCTTCGATAACGTTAAACACGAAGCAACCTTAAAAAAAATTAGAACGTTAGGACTTGGCCAAAGAACGTATAATTACGTTAGAGATTTCCTCGCGTGCAGGCGTGCATGCATCGTCGTTGGCGACGAGAAATCGCCGGAATTTGAAACGGGTCCGTCCGGCACGCCGCAAGGATCCGTCATATCACCATTACTCTTTAATTTAGTTCTACTCGGTCTACCCGAGAAATTAACAGAAGTTGAAAGATTGCATCATAGTCTATACGCGGATGACATCACCCTCTGGGTTCCCGGCGGAGGATGTGACGGTCACGTCGAGCGAACGCTACAGGCAGGGGTAGATGCGGTCCAGAATTACTTGCGTGGAACGGGCCTCGAGTGCTCGGCTACCAAGTCCGAACTGTTAATCTACAAACCCACAAGGAGAGGTCGTAAAACCCTGCGCGACGAAGAACGGGAATACTCCAAAATACGTATTATATTGGCAGATGGTACTCCCGTACCGCACGTAGACAAAATTAGAATCCTGGGGTTACACCTGCAGGCAAATGGCCATAACGGAGAGACGGTGCGAAGACTTCGTCGTTCGGTAGATGACACGATCCGACTCTTGCGTCGCATCACGAATAGACGCAATGGTATGCGTGAAGACTGCGCGATCCGTCTCGTGCAGGCGTACGCGATAAGCCGCATAACGTATGTTGCCCCCTACCTTAAGTGGATAGGGTGCGAAAAAAACAAGGTCGAATGCATGATACGAAAGGCTTTTAAGAGGGCGGTCGGCGTTCCACTCAACGCGAGCACCGACAAGTTTCTGGAGCTCGGGCTTCACAACTCACTTGACGAGTTAATCGAGGCGCACGACATTGCGCAGTACGAACGATTATCTAATTCAAAGACAGGTCGATGCATCCTCGAGACACTCGGCAACGCGTACCACACTCAGCATGGAGAAAAGATGGCGGTTCAGGCCTCGGTCCGCGACCGCCTGATCATCCCGCCGCTTCCCAAGAACATGCACCCGACGCACCACGCCGCGAGGCGCAACAAACGAGCCAGAGACCTTCAGAAGAAGTTTGGCAACAACAACGAGGCGGTGTACGTAGACGCTGCGCGATATGAAGGAGAGAAAAGCGCACACGCGATCGCGGTTGTAGACCGCACGGGTAAGTGCCTCGCGAGCGCTACAGTGACCACAGGACACACGGAGGCGGCTGAAGAAGCCGCAATAGCCCTAGCACTGGCCACGGTGCCTAGCGCTGCGATCGTGATCAGCGACTCGCAGGCGGCAATCCGCGGCTTCGCGCGCGGTCGCGTCTCGCGGGAAGCGGTCCGCATACTCCAAATTTGCGACGACGGCGGCTCGTCATCGCCCTCGCAACCCCAAAATTCTACAGTCTTCCTCCTCTGGACGCCGGCACACACCGATGTTCCGCTCGCGGGCAACGAGGCGGCCCACGCCACGGCTCGAGGACTCACACGCCGAGCCGCCGCTGATTATGTGGCCGCCTCCGCCCCCGAGAGCGGGGCATCGGATATGCCGGATCGGGACACTACAACAGAAACACAGCAACAAGAATCACAATGGGCGTGGGGTGATCGCCTTACCACGTTCAGAGATCTCACCCAACACTACAGACTCCAAAGACGCACATTCCCGCCACCACACGACAAGTTAAACAGGAATGAGGCCGTAACTTTACGCTTGCTCCAGACGCACAGCTACCCTAGCCCCGCGGTCCTACATCACTTCTACCCAGGTTTATATCCCACAGATGCCTGTAAAGCTTGCGGACAGCGAGCAACGCTGCGACATATGCTATGGGAATGTGCCGGCAACCACGGTAATGGGACCACATCCGTTCGAGACGCGACCGTAATCGCGGCCGTTACCACAGTACGGGAAGCCTCGAGCTCGCTTCTCCCCGACGCCGCCCCAGCTGCGGGTCCCGCCGGAGACCTTCTCCATCGGCGCCGCCGCCGCTGGGAGGCGGCTCTCAAAAGTTCAGAGTTGGCAGACCAACTCTGGGCCGTCCGGCAAGCCAAAGGTGCCGCCCGAGTCCAAGGACTTGGAGCCGCCACCTGAGGCCACCACAACGAAATTGCCGGCCATTCATTAATAAAGTTTCTTCTCTCTCTAAGGATTTCAACAGCTTTATATTCATAGGTTACGACAATGAATGTTCTTGGAGTCATTCCGCTGATGGCACCTCCTGCTGCGTACTCTGACGATTCAGATGACTCACCGAAGCTGAGTTGGAGAAACGCGTTCAGGGCGAAGCATTGCGCGTTCGAGAAAAAAAAAGAAATCGGTAAGGAAAGGTATCTACAGGCTCGGCACTAATGGGTCGGCCGTCGCACTCCCTCGCGAGGGCCAATTCTGCTACGAGCCAGGCCAGGTGCCGACGACACGCAGTGCAGCGAGCAAGACGGTTCCATTGTGCAAGGCACCGCTGTTAGGGCAACGACATCGTCGATCGCACCGGTGGTGCCGTCAACGAGAGCTGTTAGCGAAATCTTGCCGCCGTACGGGAACCGGCACTCGGCGTTTGGAATGAGCCAGCGAACGACGGTGAGTAGATTGCGAGGAACGATGTAGGCCGGGAACGGAGAAGATAAGAGAAGGACCGCCACCGCTCGGCTCTTCAGTGCCGCTTCAAACTAACGGTCACTGCTCTCGAGGGCTGGGATAACAATGAATGCCAATGACGTCCCCAGTGATCAAGGAAGAAGAAAAAAAAGAAGACAGAAGGAAATGAAAGTACAAGAAAAACACGCAAAAGACGAAAGCCGCACAGCTGGGCGGGCAGAGAACGCCAAAGGGTTTGGTCGGGGTTGGGGGGAGGCACAAACGCAAACAGTTCTCTCGTGCAGATCGAAGCCGGTTCCTGCAATCTTAGGCCAGCGAAAAGACCTCGGGTCCATTACCCATCAAGGCCCTGGCCCCCGGATCGTTCTGCTGGCAGAGCAAAGCGACCGGCAGATGGCACTCCCAGCTGTGCCGACACGTCAAGGGGGCTCCTTTATCGTTTGTATTTTCTTTGCCTCTCGAAGTCAAGCTCGGCTGCTCGTTACGCAATAAGCTCACCTCCGCTGTGAAGATGAGCGCCCGGCCCAGTCGGTGTTCTTCTCGTTACAGAAGAAAAACGAATATCTTGTCTCAGTGAGCTCGCTGACAAACGCGAGCGTACCCGCATAGGCTTTGAAGCAAAAAAAAATAACATGGGCTTTTGCGTTTTTCATGCTGCTGCTGCTGCTGCTGCTGCTGCTGCTGCTGTTGAAGTGAGTTTTTGGAAGCCAGACAAAAGACGTCTAGGGTGACCAGCGCAGTGGTTATAGCTGAGGATGAAAGTTCTAGTTAGAAAGAACAACTTGGCTTCCGACGTCGTAGAGCTGTCTAATTGAAAGATTGCGTCAACAATATGACAGCAAGAAAAAGCACATGAAACAGGACAGTTTCGTATTTATGGGCACACAAGAAAAACGATACGGCCTCTTTCAGTTGCTGTCGTTAACCATAAAGCGGGGCCCTTGGTCCGTACATGGTACCACGCTTTATATTGTGTTTATCCACCTGGGAAGATTTCCTATCTGCTAACACTAAGGTTAAATTGTCGTCTGGGATCTTACGTGTCGGAACCATGATCTGATTATGAGGCACACCTTAGTGGGCGACTCCGCATTAATTTTGTCCAGAGAGAGAAAGAAGTTTAATGATACGAAATGCCGAGAGGTCGGCCTGAGGTATATTCCTCTAGCCAGCTGCTCGGCATTGGGGGAAGGGGAAGAGGGAAAGAAAGAGGGAAGAAAGAGGTGCATGATGGGTGACGATGACGATAGCAGGAAGATGTAGAACATATGGCAAGCAATTTGGCATGCTCAAAGTCTGCAATCCAGGCCCGTAATTTTTAAAAAGTTCAACTGGTGTTCTTTAACGTGCACCTAAATCTAAATACGCAGGCGTTTGTGCACTTCGAGCCTATCAAAAGGCGGCCGCCGCTGCCAGGATTGAATCCAATGCCTCGAATTCGGCAGTGCAACGCCACAGCCACTAAGTCACCGTGGTGGGTGAAAACGCTGAGATTTATAGAACGACAGCGAAAACAAAAATGCATCGACTTTTAGGGCGCGAAGTTCACCCAGCCAAATAGTTTGTATCTTTCCGTGAATCGGCTGTGTTTCAGTATTTTAGTACTTTAAGGGTGCGGTGAAGTTTCGTTCCACGCTCTAATAATAGTCCCCGCAGCGTTATCCCAGTGTTTTAAGTTTCTTGCCGGTCGCTCCCTTCGGCTTCCGCAAGGCGCCGTGCTTGTAACGCTCATTGCGAAACCATCTATTTTGCACACGCTAGTGTGTGTGCGTCAAAGAGAGAGAGAAAGCTCTTTATTGAAAATCTGGTGATGTCATTCCGCTTCTATGAGCCGGCACGGCTTGCACAACCGCCATACAGCACTGATGGTCGCCTATAAATAGTTCGTATACCGCTCATTAACCGAGAGCTTGCGGTAGCTTGTTTCCTTGCGTTTCGCAACTGTCAGACCGAGGACACATCGGCTTGTACAGGCTGTTGTAGCCTGCATCGGCGCAGGACAGGGTGTCATCTGTTGTGCGCGCTTAACGCGAGATGCCTAACGGGCGTTGGCATTACCGTCGCGCCCTGTCGCTTCGTCTTCGCGAGCTTGTCGTTACTCCCAGGTTATTAGAGAGCTGTGGCGTAACGAGCCTCTAGCACTTTGCGCTCCCAGAGAAATCGCGTGGAAACTATGGCAAAGCTTCAGATAAGAACTGCGCTTGGAATGTTTTGCTTCCCTATTTTTAGCCAGCTAAACTTTTTGCTGAGAGCGAGATATTTGACAGTGTCATCAGCCGTCACAACACCAGAGAGCCATCGAATAAGAAACCCGATTTGCCGGGCGAGTTGGTTGGAGATTATGACCTAAATGCCGCGCAATGCACCAAAGTAAGCGAAGAAAAATGGGTGTGTGGTTAGCGGGAACGAGTACAAGTAGCGCCTGGTGTCTGTACTTCTCTCGGGCATACGGTCAATCCACTTGGCAGCAATGAGTATGTGTGTGTGGCACTAAAACGTAAGCTAAATGTGTTTTCGATCATCAGCGTCTACACACCTCCTAGACAGAGACATTGACCTCTCCTACCTATCCACTATGTTCTAAGGTTCCCCAAGCTCCCGTGTTGTTATTGTAGACCTCAATGCTCGTCATCCTTACTGGGGAAGTTCCACAGTGAGTGGTCGTGGTAGGAATTTCATGGACTTAATAGACATGAAGGTCAGACTGTCATCAAGCATGGGTCTCCCACGTACTTCCTACGGCAGTTGTTTAGACCTCACTATTGTATCTCAGAGCCTCCTGCCCTCACTCAGTTGGTGCTCGGACGTAGAAACGCTTGGGAGCAATCGTATACCAAGATACATGCAGATGAAATGGTTTTTGCAATCAAATGCGTCTGCCTGTGCGCTGCACGGATTGGTCCACATGCTCTACATGTGTCGAAGAGTATTGTGGAGACATCACTTCACCATTTCATATAGAAGATGTTATTGTATCGTCAGTGCTGAAGACAACAAAGTTTGTCCGTGCACCTACATCAAGAACGACAATTGATATTTATTATGAACGGCTCCGTGCGATCCGTCGTCGAGCAAAAAGTGTAGTCGAACTAAATTTTCGTTAGCTCTTGTCTTATGTCAATGAGCTCAAGGAAAAATGGGGGGTCATGTTAAAGAAATGGGAAAGCAATGGTGGAGGACCTTCTGTTCGTCGCTGGATCTTCGAAAGCTACTTTCTAGGATCTAGATTCTTACCGTCATCTTACCGACCAGTCGCTCTAGCTAAGTGTGTCGGTAAGGTGGTGGAATGGGTGGTGCTCACTATATTAGAGTGATTCATGGAAAAGAATGAGCTTTATCCTGAGATGATCACCCGATTCACCGATTCCAGATTCGAATAACGTCTGGTGTCCCGTGACGGCAAATTCGTGCAATATTGCAGCGAGCTGTTTCCTTAGCGTCGCAGTACCTGCAGTGCCAAGGGCTGCAACTAGCCACAGATGAGTGCGCTGCGATAGCGTTCACACGGAAGCTTATGTGTCGGAATCCGATTAATATCAACGGCAATGTCATTCCATATGTGACCCACCACAGATAACCGGGGATTGTCATGGACCGTGGTGCTTCGTGGTCGAAGCATGTGGCAATTTTACAGAAGAAATTAACTGGACTTGCTCAAGTTTCGCTCAAGTTTTTGATGTGAAGTGGGGCCCCTCTGAGCGTTCGCTACTCCGGCTGCACCAGGCTCTCTACGTCGGCTACATTCGGTATAGCCTGCCAGTTTTAACAAGTGATCTACCAAGTATGCGTACGCTGGAAAGTGCCCAGGCACAGATGCTGAAAACATGTCTAGGGGTTTCACGTTGCACCTCAACTTATGCTACAATTGAGGAAGCTCGCGTGACCCCTATGCCTGTCTTTCTACGATGCCAACCTCTTCGAGTATTCCTGTGATTGCTGTGCCATCACCGACGCCACCCCTCATCGACACTTTCCGACACATGGCCGGGCTCCACTTTTTCCAGATCCATTAGATGTCAAGAATCGGTCATACCATCATACTTTCTCCCTCCCTGCTGACCTTCCACGTATGCCCCATGTGCAATGTCGAAAATACGGGTACGTCTCTCAATTCTCGGATTTTCTAAAAAAATCATGGCTACCAATCGTGGGCCTCAGACATCAAACACTTGACTATATGGCAAAAGAATACGACTCATTGGTGAATGTATATACAGACAGATTGGTCTCGTCGTATATGTCAGGTGCGGCTGTCGTCGTACCTGCGCATCATGTAATTCGAAAGTTTCGTCTGCGTAACAAGACGACACCAACATCCGCGGAAGTAGTGACAATCAGAGAGACAGTTCACTATATTTTGCGACCAGCCTCCTAAAGTATGGACACTCTTCATGGACGTGAAGTCGGCCCTACAGCTACTTAGAGTCGTAATCAAAGAAATCTCTTGCAGAGTGTTGGTTCTTCAAACTGCCGAGCTATACACTCTAGCGGAAGAGAACGGCCACCAAATTACAAATCAACGGGTTCCCTGTCGCTGGTGTGTACACAGCAACGAACTGGCCGATGCCGAAGCGAAGAAGGCACTCGAAGAACTAGAGCCACTGCTCGCGTTTATTTTTTCACGAGCGGACGCCAACTGCCTCCTCTCAAGTGTCATCCGAAAAGTGATAGTAAAGCAGCGGGACAATCCGGATAATCACCACAGAAGAGTCCAAAGATTGAACTCTACCATGGAATTCAGGCTACTACCCAAAATGCAACGCAGCAGTGCCAGTCTCCTGCAAAGACTTAGGCTGCGGTGGTGTTTACACACGGGTTCGTGCACTCATGCGGCGCACCCAGTCTCCAGACTGTGAGCTGTGCAATGCGAACTAGACTATAGGTAATCTTCTGTGTGACGGCTCTCAGTACCTGGAAGAGCGTCAAAAGTTGAGCAATGGCCTTAAGTGTGTCGACAGACCGCCGCAGTCGGAGGACGTTATTTTAGGCCCTTGGGCAGACGTTAAATCGAGAAATTCAGGCCTTACTTGACTTTTTAAAACCTACAGGCCTGGACTATATGCTTTCAGTAGTCCACATTGCTTGCTGTATGTTTTACATTCTCCTTCTCTCGTCATCGTCATCCATCACGCGCTTCTTTCTTCGCTCTTTCTTTCCCTCTTACCCTCCCCCCAGCGCAGAGTGGCTGGCTAGGGGAATGTACAGTCGCAATCAAAAATACGCGGCCCACGGCTCCCGGCGCAGGAACGGCTGCGGGGCCACACCGCGGCGCTGCTATCTCCATCGGGCGCCTGCTTTGAGGGTGCACCGAGCATAGATGGAGTTTCTTACAATTATTGTATGAAACTCTATGGTACCAAGTGACGCCAGTCTTCACATTACTCTCGTGCGGCCAAATCACACACTTGATAAATTTCAAGCGCCGCGTTCGGCTGTTTCGCAGCTGACCGTGAGCCGGAAAGAGGACTGCGCAGTGTGCGCTTGCCTTCCTCTCCGCGCTAACTCGCGTTCAGCCGTCCGGCTAAGCGCACCGAACGTATGCCTGGCAGTGTCCGATTTGGTTTCACGCTTCATATTTACGTGCGCCTCGCGCCCGTGTGTGCCGCGCTTCCGTGCTTGGCGGTTGAACGGACGATTCACGTGCATGCGGGCTCTCAAACGAAAGACGCCATGGCAAGGCATTGGTGCATAGGAGTCTAGCAGACGAGCCTAAGCCTAGCAGACGAGCCCGGTTTCTGCATGACGTGTTTCTCAGCGTTCGCACGCACCGGCGCGCCATGCATTTCGTAGGCCATGCGCAGGCTTCTCGGCGGCGACGCTAGGTGACGCTGAGTGTTCTTAAGGAAACGCTAAAGTTCGCTGCAGCGTTTCCATGGCAGTTCGCTGCCATTTCGATGGTGGTAATACGTTGTTTCGCTGTACTGATTCAGTACAAAAGCATTACCGTGAACCGTCATTGCGAGATGGGTGTTGCCGAATTATTGTTGTTGTTGTTGTTGCTGTTTTATCATGATCGCGTTAGGGGCCCCGTGTCGCAGAAATTCTGGCGTAGGACATCATTTCGGCGAAAGATTTTCGAACCACCCATACCAAGGCCTTCCACGTGGCACAAGGAAGCATCTGAATTAATTGAATTTCTCAAGCTAAAATACGTAGAAAAAATCGTAAAGTGCGACACACACACAAACTACAGACATGATAGCGTCGGAGTGTAATTTCACTATACGAGAAAACATAATTCTGTTACGCTAAAACTCAAAGAAACCCCTTTTCCAGCATTTCTATCATATATAGACCGGCCACGGCGTCCGCCATTTGCGCGCACCGGTACGTGAGTATCTCGGAGGCCACGGAACGGCGCGCCGGGTTTCTTGCAATGCCTCCAGATGGCGCTCGGCCACACCGCATCGCGGCCCACGCAAGAGTAGGCGTTTCCACCGAAAGCCCGCTTTGTGCAGAGCGTTCGCGGACATGCATTTCCCGGTAAGCATTCTCAAAAGCACTCTTAAAAGCAAAGCTTAAGGGTGCGCCATCTTGTTGTTGTTGTTGTTGTTGTTAGTATTGTTATTGTTATTAATATTTACGCTTTCGCTATTCAGGAAGCATCGCCCCTTCTATCCCACGATTCGAGATCTCTTGCATTTTTCTGCATATTTCAATTCCCTTATCATTTATTCGCCGTCCCTTTAAGAGCTCGCAGGCCTTCCAGGTCCTTGGTATACGACGCATGTCCCCTGCAGAGAACCGCGAAATCGTTTCCCTCTGGTGGAGAAAGCAATTTGCCCGTAAAAAGGTGGCGCATAGTTGTGGAATACGACGGTGGTTTGTGCGCCAGGCGGTGAGGTTTCGCGGTGTCATCAACGAGGCCGCGGCTGATGGCCTCTTGCGGGCGCCTTAACTGACGCGATAAGGCCTCGGAACGAGCTGATGGCCACTGCCTTTCTTCCAGATGAGAGCAGCTCACCAAGCGAACAGGCTGCAGCGATGGCTCTTGGAAATCGTCTGTGAGGGCCTCCGATATACTGGCGCTAGGCGTCGGCAGACATAGAACGGCGCAGCTCAAGAGACCATGTTCGCGTTCGTACCTCTTATACCTTTGCGACACTGGGTGTGCCATTGTACACGTCAAAATAACACCCGATAAACAGAAGATCCAGTAAAAAAAACTGCGGCGCAAAAGGGAAAGCATTGACAGTGATAGCAACGACCTACATTGTTTAATACACATATAGAGGCTTGTAGTACTACGTGAATTATAAGCGGAACACTCGTTTACCAACTAAATAAGCGTTGTTTCACGCACCCAAAGACACATATAAACACAGTTATAACAGAGCTATAAGCAGAGTTACAACAGAGTTATAAACAGAGCACCGGTAGAATGCAATTATTGTACAATTCTCTTTTCAACGACAGTGGTAACTTCCCAGTCAAGATTTGGTAATGCCTGCCGTATGCGCTGCAACCCGTTATTATTCTTCTGTGAATTTCCTTCTCATGATCAGGGTATCTTGCGAATAATTGACCTAGATTATCGTATTCCTGTACAGACTCTAGAGGCCGACTGGCGATCCCGAATTCTTGTTCCCTTGCCAGGCTATTCAACGTTATCTTTCTCTCCTGCATATTAGCCTTCAATCCAACTCTTGCATTTTCTCGACTAGGGTCGTCAATCATTTGTTGTAATTTGTCGCCAGCGTTGTCGAGCAGGACAATGTCATCTGCAAACCGAAGACTGCTGAGATATTCGCCATTGATCATGACTCCCAAGCCTTCAAACTCAAATAGCTTGAATACTTCTAAGAATACAGTATTGCAGAGGTTGCGTCTCCTTGATTGACCCCTATCTTGATCAAGAACTTTCTACTTTTGTTGTGGAGAACGACGGTAGCAGTGAGATCATTGTAGATATTTCAGAAGATATTTACGTGTGCCTACTGTACTCCTTGATTACGCAATGCCTCTATGACTACTGGTATCTCTACTGAATCAAATGTCTTTTCATAATCTATAAAAGCCATCCAGAGGTTGAGTGACCTCCGCAGATTTCTCAATTACCTGATTGATGACATGGATGTCATCCATAGTAGAATATCCCTTCCTGAAGTCACCCCATTCTCTTGGTTGATTGAATAAATGAAGTGTTGCCCTGATTATATTGGAAAATACCTCTAGGAATATTTTATACAATACTGAAAGCAAGCCAGTGGGCCTATAATTCTTCAATTCTTTAACGTCTCCCTTCTTATGGATCAGTATGATGTTGGCATTCTTCCAGCTCTCTGGTGCACTTCAAGTCGTGAGGCATTGAGTCTAAAATGCCGCAAGCTTTTCATGCATGATACGCGTAGCTCCTCCATCATTGATTAAATGGACTGTTATTCCATCTTGTCCTGTCGCTTTGCCAAGGGTCGTGTCTTGCAAGGCTCTTCTAACTTCATCACCAGTTACAGAAAGATACTCTACATCCTGTTCGTCAGTACTTCGAATAGAGGTAGCGTGGCTGCTCTGGGAACTGCACAGGTCAGCGTAGAATTCTACTACTTTTACGAACCCCCGGTAGGCGAATGCTAGTTTCGGTTTCAAGGAACATGTGCGCTTCAAGCGGTTGCCGAATAACCTAACTCATTTTTTTATTTCTCTTTTTGTGAATTTTAAATTGAGCTAAGCGCGGGAAGCGGTTGCCTTCGTGCCTTCGTCGAGCTTACCGCCGCTCAAACTTGCCACTCGCTCAGCGATATCAAAAGTCGGATCGCGCTTGGTCATCTGCTTCGGTTCTCGTTGCAAGTATGAAGATGGGAAAGATAAAAAAGAGAAGCTCTATCAGGCGTGCAACGAACGGAAGACGCAGGCAACCAGGTCGACCAAGCATTAGACGAAGATGGCTAAATCGCGGCATTACATTTGTTGCGTGGCTCACTGGAGTTCTGACTCCGGGAGTTCCAGTTCTGCGAAGCTTTTCAGGTTTCCTAGTGACAACTGGTAAGCACAAGCATTTCACCTTATTTTCTCAGCAGGTATTTATTTTGCATGAGTAAACCAGTTCTGTGCAAGCCTCAGTGGACTGACATAGGAGCAGTGTCGCTCTACTCATTCGTCATGACGGCAACCCCATCTGCATGCTGTCGGTGAAATACTTGTACTGAAGGCCTTGAGTGCGTATTTGCTGGGCTATAAATTTTGTACAGTCTTTAATTTGTCGACACATACGGCCAAGACTAAAGTCAAGCAAGGAAAAGCCGCGATGTTTTATAAAATTTCAACAGCAATGACGGCAAAAGGATGCACGCACGTAATTTCTTGCAGCCTTTTGCTGCACCATTACTAAGACATCCTACTGAAGAATGTTGAAGCTCTCTACTTTATCTGAATTTCGGAGCGTAGACGGTACCATACACTCCGTTACCTTGCTTTGGGCACAGCTTCGGTGTCTGCAAGTTTTTGAGCACCTGTATTATGGACGAGGCGCAATGTTGTTTGGCCGGAAATATGTATTTAATATTACCAGTAGTACAAGTATAGAGTATTTAGTGCTAATTAAGTTCGAACTGGTAATCCCCCTGGTGATGAAGAGTGCTATTAGGTTGGTTTTTTTTTCTTTTTTTGCGAATTGTCGTTTTCTTGCGTTGCTGTTGTTTCAAAACAGCGTCCTAATACTCGCTGTGCTTTTCTGTATATATGAATACGACGCAAAGTATGACGACAGGCAGATTATGTGCGCTTGTAAGCGCTATCGAAATATGTTCTCTTATTCGGCATCTAGTTGAAATAATGAGCGCAATTATAGGCTACTTCCTGTCCATGCAGATGCATGTAACCAGTTTAAAATTCTGTGGGTCCTTACTTCTCATACTGTCAATGAATACATGTATTGTAATCTACCTTCTTTCTGCAAGCCACAAAATGCGTCACCGTCATAACATACGTGATAGTGAAGTTCTGTGTGACCAGCCCGCGATGGTTAATTTTCGCATTTATTTGAATCTTCTGGAATCTGTGTTTGCTGATCACATTATGTAGGGATTTCAGTTGTGAATGAAGATTGTTTCTGCAGATTGACGCTTTCGCACTGAGTGGACGTCTGTCTTTTTCCAGTACGGAATATGTGAATAAAAACAAAAACGTTAATCTTTTACTTGTGTTGAGTTTTGGCTAACTGAGAAATCGGGGAGCTTTAGTTGATCCATGCACTTCACAACACGGGAACAAAATTAACGGTTGATAGTGCCATGAAGTTACTTTTTTTACACTACCCCCCACTATACCTATAGACTATAGCTGAACTGCAGCCCTGAACTTAACCACAAATAATTTCAAAGCGCCTAGTTTCATGGTGACGAGATGTAATATGTGACCTACGAATATTGGTTGTTAACGACGGTTTGCTATATAAATATTTTTTCGTTATAATTGCTTGGCACAGGTGTGTACGAGCGCTGTCCCAGTGCTTTACAATATGAATAGAAGCTTCTGATGTAAACGTGGCAAAAAAAGACAAGCGCTGTGTAAACACGGCACACTTTAGCGGTTTCTACTCCGCGATTTGGCTAATGTCGCCGCGCAGCCAGCGGACCTGCAAGAGAGCACGAACATAGCCCGCTTGCATGCGTAGTGGGAAAAGAGGGCCTCGCGACAAGCCTCGCCCTCTCCTACTACCTTCTGACCTCATCAGTGACGTCACGGAGGGATTGTTTTGCTTGTGAATTATTTCCAGTTGGATATCCGGCAACCGCCAACGGTGGAAGCGGCGCTGCCACCGCGTATCAGCATGTGACCGAGTGTCTCAAGGGAGTTATATGGAGTTTCCGCCCCCTGCTTTTACTGCGTAGAACATCGAAATCGCTGATGACATTACCCTGCTTATCTTTCATTGCACGCATCTTGCCTTGTCCTATGCCAAGTTTTCCTCTCACTGATTTCATGCTGCATGTCTTTTTAGTGCTTCCTCAGTCTTTCCCACTTTATAATTTCGAATGTACCTTACTCGCTTCTTGTTCATCAGTTTTGCCACTTGAGCGAATTCTATCTCATGCCTTCAGTTGGATCCTTCATGATTTGTCATTTCTTTAATAGGTCCTTTGTTACGTGGAAGAGCTCACCTACTCATTGCCTTAATGCGTTCCCTTCTACTTCAATTTCTGCCTATTCAATTAGCCTAGTTACGATTTCATTCATTACCTCTATGTTGACGTCATCTTCCTGTTCTCAGTCTTCATATTTTTTTTTGCGAGCACCAGCATACATTTGTCTGCTTTGACCCTCACTGCTTCCATGTGGCTAGTTCGTTCTTGACTAATTTTACGGTTTCTCTCTTCAAATTGAGCGAAATCCTGGACCTCACTGACCTATGGTCACTGCCATTTACCCTATCTAACACTTCTACAGCCTGCAGTATGCTGAGATGGGCAGAGAGTATGGAATCTATTTAATTTGTTGTTTCTCTATTAGGGCTTTTCCAGGTCCACTTCATGTTACTGTGTTTCCTGAAGAAGGCATTCATTTTTCGGGGTCTATTCGTTTCCGGGAATTCTACCAACATCTCTCCTCTGGTGTTCCTAGAATCGATGCGGTTGTTGCCAGTTACTTGTTCCCCAGCCTGATTTTTCCGCACTTTTGTATTGAAGTCATCCATAACTACAGTATACTAAGTTTGCACCTTTCTCATTGCTAATTCAACATCTTCATAAAACTGTTATGCTTCTTCATCGTCATGACTGGAGGCTGGAGTGCAGGCTTGCACTACCTTTATTCTATACCTCCTATTCAACTTTATTACAACTGCTCCCTTCTCGTTATTGCTGTAGGAATCATCAATGTTGCTCGCAATGTCCTTATGTATTAGAAATCCTACCCCGCATTCTCTTTTATCTGGGAGACCTCTGTAACAGAGAACGTGGCCATTAGTCAGCACTGTATAAGCCCCACCAGTTCCTCTAAGCTCGCTAAGGCCAGTAATATCCCAGGCAATGCCTGCTAATTTATCAAAGAGCACTGCTAAGCTAGAGTCACTCGAAAGGGTTCGCGAGTCAAGCGTTACCAGATTCAGTTTCCTGTGGTGGGTTGTCCCGACCCTTAGATTACAGGTAAATTGCAGGAGTCATGAGGGAGGTAGTTGCCGAATACTTCACGAGGGAGGTCAATTACAATTCTGGTGAGGGAATGTTTTAGTTGAAGCTCAGTGGGCCTTGCTAATTTGGTTGCACCTGGCCTAATCTGGCCCCACTGGCTCTCGGAAATCTTGTTTGCCGGTGTCAGGCCCCATTCCAAGCCTGAAATTCTAGTGTACTGGAGGGGAATCTGAACTTGCGACCTTCAGATTAGAAGCTCGATGTTCACCCTCTGCACTACCTGGTTCTTAATTTATGCCAAAGGTTAATAGAATCGATACAGTTAATTTCTCAGAGCACAGAACTAACTTGGGTATGAGTAAAAGCTCTGAACTAACGTGGATTTATACGTGACTGTTTTACGCAAGCCTTCTTAAGTAAAATCTGAGTGAAAGACTGACTTGACGGACATGGTGACGCATGCTCATGACGCGAAAATAGACGCTCAGGCGAAGCAATTGCCTGCCAATTGAGCCACGTCAATCCCGCATGTAGCAACATCGCCACTGCCAGCTGGACCGAAAGAGAATTACACCACAGTACACATAGCATCGCACCGTAATACGTAGTGCCTACCGCCGAAATGTGGGCTAGTTGTAAGCGTGACATTATCACACATTTCTGGCACTTCTAAAGCCCTGTTCAAAACTTCCCATTATCTCTCTTCTTACTAAAAAACAACATAGAAATTACTTAATACCGTAGTATGTGCCGTAGCGAATCGCAACTGTTGGCAATTAAGTCGTGTACCATGACCTAACCTTGAAGCGTCGTGTCAAATTGAGCGACAATTGGGTCTTGCACGTGTTGTGGTCATATCGCGTTATTTGGCGCGAACCAGCCGTGAGCTGTCTGCGTAGTCAAGGGGCGTGACCGCGTGAGTCCTCACTCCGCGCAAAGCACAGCGCTTTTTGCGCGCATGTCTGGATGCATGCCGCTTTATCTCAAAGCATGGCAGGCCCTAAGCTCTCACTCCCTCTGTTTTGTGATGTATGGACAGGAATTCAATTTTCTTATTTCATTTAATTTTATTTATTTGCTTTCAGGATCGTTAAAACTTTACAGTAATGAGTGGATGACAAAAAGCAAGAAAAAACATAATAATAATAATAATAATAATAATAATAATAAGAAGAAGAAGAAGAAGAAGAAGAAGAAGAAGAAGAAGAAGAAGAAGAAGAAGGAGAAGAAGGAGAAGGAGAAATGGCTATCGGCATATTTTTGTCTGGTTATTACGTTACTACATCAATAGATCTGGGCTATGTATTTATATTTTGTTGTCTTTTTGTAACGAAATTGAAACCATTATATTTATTTCCTCACTGCCGCCGATTCTGCTCCCTCCACAGAATGTTCCCCGAATCTTCTACTAGTAACCTAGATTTAACATTAATGACATCAAACATCTGTCAATTAGCGTGTGCCAGTTGGGTGTCAGCGACAGGCCCACTATAGCCACCCTTTATAAGTTCACTGCAGCGTCCAGAAGTTTACTTCGCTATGGATGCCTATCGTGCGGCATTTCTTTTATCTATAGCCAAAGTCCCAAACAAAATTTTGCTGTCACTGTGTCACCCAATATTTTTTTTTGGTTCATGGAGTGATTGATTAGTTCACTGACTCTTTATTTTACCTGTCGTTGTTGTAGGCAGTTTTCATCTTTTTCAGTGTAGTTTCATCTTTTTCAGTGTGGTTTCAGTGTAGTCACTCCTGCTCGTGGGTATAAGCTATGTTTTGAGGCCACCACAACATCAAGCTAGATTTAGTTCCATAATGTTCCTTCATGTGCCGGATGATGCTACTGTCGGTGCCGTTCAAAAGCTCATCATCGTCATATTTCCTATAAAGAATTTCTAGCGTAGCGCATCATTGCGGTTCTCTCTCTGAGCACCCGCCTCCCTCATCTCATTGCGAAAGTTAACATGGCGGCAGCTTGCAAAAAAACCCAGGTGCTAAGTGAGGGATCTTCTTTCTAGCCTCATCCCACGAGATTCACCACCCCCGTTATAACACCTCTGCCTCCAGCGCTACTTCTGCCGCGTACGCCCAAATACTTCACAAAGGTCGGCCCCATGTCTGCCACGACGAATCCGGGTAGGCGATCACCGCGGTTTATCCCTCCCTATGATTACCTGGGATTTGTGGTTCCCCTTCTCATCTAGACTTGGCAAATACGAGACCACGGGGGGCCTTGTTTGCTCTGCACTCCAGGATTTCTTCTTGTATGTGCGCTTGATAACAGTGCAGGTGTTTCGTTGCGTCTTCTATGCATTATTTCTTTCTTGTAGAAGCAATAGATGTAAAGATATATAGATATATACAAAGATAAAAACTCAACGTAATGGTTCTCAAGGAAGGCGTAGCAGGGGAAACGCGAAGTACATTTTCTTGCATTGAACCTAAGCGTCCTGTCCTATACTCTTAGTAGCCCTTTTATAAACATACAAACGATACGGAAGTACTCGCTCTTCCCTCCTGTCTGGCATGTGAAGCTGTCACGTATGCTGGCTTTCTCGTTGTTGTAAAGCTCAGTATAACGTATGTCAGGATAAGCGCGAGCGTTTTTTCTTTTCTACTAGCATTGCACTTTGCATATGCGCTATATACAAGGTGCTGTACATAACTTGAGCCAAGTTATGTGGAACACCCTGTATATGGCGCATATGCAATATGCGATCCACGTAACTTGAGCCAAGATATATAGATACAGATGTCCTGAGAGCACACATCCGACACCTGACTCGGACTCCCTCACACTATCTTCCTTGCTTGCCAGCAAAGAGGCTACATTCTACTTTTTCTGAAAGTGTTGTAAGACATCTGTCCTACCTGCCATCAGAATTTACTCCCGCTACACGATTATCAGACCCATTGTGGTGTCTGCATCGCCCGCAAGTGCAACTGACAATTCCAGGCATCAGAAACAAAGTCGGAGCGCCGTTGCAATCTATAAACAAGCAACATTGGAATACATTCACAACGTAGACAGATTCCGGCGACATGTTTACACAGATGGTTCGGTAAAACTCAACAGCTCAGCTGCTGCAGTCATCTTCCCGACAAAATTTGAAGAAATCAAATTAAAAACTTCATGTTTGACCACATAAATGGGTGCTGAACTTGTGGCACTCCGTGCTGCACGTGATTTAATTAATCACGAACCACCGCAGCAATGGACAGTCTTTAGTGAATCCAAAGCAGCCCTTCAGTGCATACAAAGTCCAATGCGCCACAGACCCAACGAACGACTGGCCTCAGAAATTCGTCACATGTATCATCGCAGCCATGACAAGGGACACAACATAATCTTTCAATGGCTTCCAGGACATTGCAGCATCAGTGGGAACGACCCCGCCGATGAAGCCGCCCGATCTGCACATGAAAGTGGTCAACGTGTCATGATTCCGCTTTCACGAACAGACGCTGCGGCTGGGCTGCGACTGATGTCCCGTGAATGTACTTTGCCTCTGTGGGACTCGAACGCTTTCACCATGTGTCGTTTGCGTTCATTGTCTCCGGACACACGGATGCACCTACCATCTGGATTACCACGACGTGAACAGACCATGCTGTACCGTCTGTGGCTAGGCGTTGCATTTACGAACTCGTATGCTTTCCTTATTGGAATGGCCAACAGCCCCACGTGCGGCACCTGCAACATCGATGAGACGCTCGCACATATTATCTGGTACTGCCCGCGATATAGTGCTCAGAGACAAGTGCTGTGCAGAGTACTGGACCAGTTGGACAATCGTCCACTATCAGAACTGAAAGCTTTAGGTCAGTACTCCCACAGAACATGCACGCTAAAGGCCTTACTCGCGTTATTGAGGTTCTGCGGTCTGCAGGGCTTCACGATAGACTGTAAGAACGCCGCCCCCTACCGCTGCGTAGCGTACACCGTTTCGTCGTGCTCGTCTCTATTTCCTTCTATATCCCCCTCCTGCTCTCTTTCTTTAGAGTCATTAGTAGTCATTACAAGTAATTAGTAGTCATTATTAGTCATTACTAGTCATTACTAGCCTCTACCAATCGCTATTATAACGCTATCATTCACTAACTCTCACTATCAATCATTTCTCATTCTTTAATCTGTCTTTAATCTGTCTTCGTATGGCTTGATGACGCTTTCGCGTCACCAAGTGGTCTCCGGAGGTCAGGTCTGCTGACACAAACTTCACCATGAGCCTAGAAAGGCTTGCGCCTTAAAAATTGTCTGAGTTACTATAGGCTATTGCGAATAGTATGCGTTCGGTTCAATTCGCTTCCGACGCGCCTTTCATTTTTAAATTCTTGGCTCAAGTTATGTGGGACGCATAGGCATGCTCTTGCACTCATTGGCGCCTAAAACACGGCGACTTGAAAGGAAGTTGTCAGTGTCTCTCGTTTCTGAAGCACCAACGTCATTGCAATCAAGAACGCTTTCGTCTCAGTAGGAGCTGTTCTTTCATCGAATGAATTCGCTATTCACGCGATGCTTCTACTCACATCTTTCTATAATTTTTTTATAGATAGTGCTTTTTGCTTTTGTTGTTATTGTCATATTGATTGTTCCTACTTTTTGTGATTTTTCTTTTTGCTTTTCTGTTGTTGCTTTCCCGGTATAGTGTTCAGGAATGCAATATAGCCGGCTTGAATCAGGACTATCTGGCAAATTTTCTTCACCTAAATGAAAAAGCTTTGTACTTTCCGCTCAGCACCTACTAGATTGTTTATTCGTCTTTACGATCAGATGTTTTGTTTGTGCGTGTTTCGGTCAACGTTGTGGTGCACTGCTCACTACTTCGCTCTGCAAATCCTCAAGGAATTGCAGTGCTATCTAAAGATCAACAAATGCCTGACGCACGAAGAAAATAAATTGCTTTGCAACTCTTGGAGCCATTCAAATCGCTTTCATTTCGGATGTGGCAATGAGTGTTCGCTGTCAAACATAGCGTTCATTTTGAAGCACAGTCTACTTAAATTTTGGCATAGTAACGTCTGCTGTTGGGCTAGTATGGTACATGATTATAGAATAGACTTGAAGCGTAAAATAAGACACGAACATGATAGTGCGCTTGGGTGCGTTTATTCATAGTACGTGTCTTACTTTGTGCCTCAAACCGTTTCTAGCCAACAACAAGCATAGTCTACCTAAATACAAACATCGTCGCCAGAGATTATGGTCACGGTAACATCCTTTCACAAATTTTTCGACTTAGAAAATCGCCTATTACGAAGTACTGTAAATAAAAGAGAAACGCCAGGTGCACGGTAGAAAAATTAAATACTTGGGGAAGGTACTATTTCGGCCTTGCTGGCACGACATACTGCACGTAAAGTGCAAAATAAGTAAGGTCATACAGAGGGTAGAACACGCGTGTTAGCTTCCACAAATGGTGTACTTGAAACCGGGCGCGAGCAGGCACACAAGAGACACTCAAGTGGCTTAGAAGCCATGCGCGGGCTAGCGAAGTTAGCGCGTGCATTGTACTATTTCCCTATTGACCCTATTTTAACTTGCAGCAAACACTTGATATGTCATCGAAC
This sequence comes from Dermacentor albipictus, assembly GCF_038994185.2. Classification (NCBI taxonomy): domain Eukaryota; kingdom Metazoa; phylum Arthropoda; class Arachnida; order Ixodida; family Ixodidae; genus Dermacentor; species Dermacentor albipictus. The sequence goes on from NC_091821.1 coordinate 395,890,106, forward strand.
ACTGGAACTGTCTTGTGGTCGCCTGCGGCCGCACATAACCGCGTGTAATCTTTTAAACATTGCTTTTAGGTACCTATGTCGCCGACCTCAAAGTGACCTTTAGCCAAAAGCCAGAGCCGTTATTCGGGCAATCAAACGAGAACAAAATAAAATCATCCAGGCAACCATTTAAAGTTGAGCAAACACGGTCTCTGTGCCCCAACCCTATCTACAGGACCGCATTACATACGTTAGTTACTTCCCAAAGAATTCACAAAAATATTGCTTCCGAGTTCTTCCTAATGTTTGTTCGCAAGATCACTCAAGCTGTAACTTCTAGTACGCTGAAGTTTTATTTCTCATTTCTAATAGCTACGTTCAAAAGGAAGATACAGGGCACCGGACACTTCATTGTCATCTTTTGGCGTTGAGGCAGTGTTGTCTGAACGCCAGTGGTCCGTGAGTTCCGCGGCGCGGGTTTTGCGTCGCCTCGAGAGATGGCGCCACGCTGCGTGGCGCCTTCTTCAGGCGCTTTTCTTCTTCTAGATGGGCAGTGCGCTCTGTCTCCCTGAGTCTTTCGCTACTTGTCGTACCGCCTTCAGCCGGTTTTCTACTTCTAGCTGGGCAGTGTCGACATGGACCAGTGCACAGTATGGAGTGGTGCGGTGCGGTGCGGTGCGGTGCGGTGTGGTGTGGTGGGGTGTGCCGTTGCGAACATCCGCTACACCCATTTTAAGATTGTGGCTAGTATCATCGCCAACCAGTCTGCTTTGTCGGTTGCCATTTCATGATTTCGTCTACTCTCAATTAAGGGAGAGCCAGCAATTTTTTTCTTTTCTTTCATTTTCACTGGCATTTTTTTTTCGTGGAGTCATTATTTGAACCCCTATACATACGTCCATTTGCGAACCTACACTGGGTGTTTCACGTCGGTATAATGCACCCGTCGAGTCTTCAATAATGTGAAGAATGTGCATACGTGATGTTGTGGCGAGCGCTTTCAGGCGACCGCCATCACCAAATCGTGATGGCAACGCTTTTATCATGGCCGATGTTCCCCTGTTTACTTATCCGTTAGGTTATTTCTATCAGTGGCATGAGTATGCATCTCTACAGTAGGAAGTGGTGCAACCGCTCTGACCTGACTTTCTATTAACCCTTGCGAAAGCTCACGACGCAGTTCCGGTGCAAAACGAAACCTTTACCGCCGCCGCACCACTGTATGTGCATGGCGAGAAAATCAATTGAAGCGTAGTGCACCACAGCGTGAGGTGCTCTGTTCACATGACCACACCACTTCAGAAAACCTGCACACATTGCGAATGCCGAGATGACAAAAGGTGGATAGGATTGCCACGCCTACCTCCCCTGCGCTATAGAAGCAGTGCGCGTTGCACGAAGCATGAGCCTTAATATCAGCAACACAGTATTCCACGAAGGAATTGGTGCTAGGCAAAAAAAAAATGACTTGGAGGTTTTTTTTTAAAAGGCTCTGTAATAGCGTATGCGCTTTAAGACGGCGGCAGAGCTACACTGCCGGGTTTGTGAAAGGCCATACGCTACTTCATTTTCCTGTCCGCGGTCGCTGCAATATGAATGCGGAGCCTGTGGTCTGAGGGCGTAAACGTGGTTTATTATGCGCACTGGAGCGGCGGTAACCGCGAATGTAGATAAATAGTTCAAAAAATTTGCCCAGCAAATGCACCGTGCGTTAACTGTGCTCAATATTTATTTCTGACTTCCGCAAACTTCTGAAACTGTTACGAGCCTCATTTATTTTTAGTTTTCAGCGTAATATCTTGTTTTTTTTTTAGGCATGCAAATAAGGTATGGCGTTCTTGGCACAAAGGCTGCGAATACATTGTACGCCATCTTCTCTCAGTGGAGTATATCATCCCTGACTGCTTTCATTTCTCTTTCTTTTCTTGTCTTGTCTGGTTTAACCCGAATCTTAAACAGTCTTTTATATGTCAGTTCGTTCCTGCTGTGACCCTTTGCATTCTTAGCACGGATTCGCGGCCTTACATTGAAAGGCGTCTTTTTGCTAGGATAGCTCTAAAGATGCCGGAAACTTAATTTTGGGCCCCACCGCTGCTCATAACCACAATGCGTTTCTTGGCGCCGTTGTCGAATAACTCCAACGTTTCCTGCGTTTTTTTTTTTTTGCTGTTGTGGTACGTAAATAAACATCGGTATACATCTTCTAACGCAATAATGGCCTCAACAGTTTATTTTTGGTATTTCATTTTTTTTTTTACGCTGACAAACACTTTAGCGCAGTGAGAACGCCTTTAAAAATTCACTTTCTTTTTTCTTGTCAACTTCAGGCTTGATACTTTTTTTTAGTTCTTAGCAAGCGTATCTTTATTTCTTTCTACTCCCCAAATCTTTAAAAATTAAATTATTGGGGTTTTACGTGCCGAAACCATTTTCTGATTATGAGGGACGCCGTAGTGGGGGACTCCGGAAATTTCGACCACCTGGGGTTCTTTAACGTGCACCTAAATCTAAGTACACGGGTGTTGTCGCATTTCGCCCCCATCGAAATGCGGCCGCCGTGGCCGGGATTCGATCCCGCGATCTCGTGCTCAGCAGCCTAACACCATAGCCACTAAGCAAGCACGGCAGGTTCCCCAAACCTTTCTTTTCATTGTAGCCTCCATCTCATCTCAGTTGTATACCCTTGATCTCATCTCAGGCGGCTCAGTTGGTATAGTGTCTAACGCATAATCGAACTCATGATTTCTCGTTCAAAAAATGGCTGATTAGATGTCAATGCAAGTAACATTCTTTGGAAGCTTCACGAACTTCTCTAAATGTCCGTATCTAACCTCTTTCACTCCTACTTGTGGCCACTGTGCATGTGACCAGTGACCCATGTAGAAGTAGACGACTTGGCCGTAGAAAACTTGGGCCATTGGGTACATACGTGAAAACGGGTATGTCCCACTGGACATGTGTCCGAATGAACAACTTGGGTCATTAGGCATGTGCAACTTGGCATGTAAGGCATACGAACATTCTTGGCCATTCCGCCAGAATGGGTATATGCCACTCGGTAGGCGCCCGTATATAGACAAGCCGAACAAGGTGCAAGAAGTGGGTAACCGAAAAATTTAAGAAGTCAGCCACGGACAACTGAAGAAGTCGGCATCAAAAAGCAACCGAATGTGTAGAAAGAAGTAGACAGGACGGGACCGGAACGTACATTGAGCGAGGGAGGTCGAGCTGAAGAGAAGTGAAGGTGTCGGTAACAAAGAATTGAAAGAAATCGGCTACACATAATTGCAGGATTTAGCGACGTGGTGTGTCGCTACACTGCTTCAATGCTGATCGCATTAACGTCGAAATTTATCGAGAGATGGATTCTGGCGGAATTTCTCTGGCTGCTGCGGGCACACGCCGATAGGAACCGAGCGTGAAATATTCGCGCACCGTGTACATCTCTAATTGTTGTAGATTAATCCGGAGCTGAATACAACGCAACTACGGTAAATTGGTGGGGTTGGAGATAATAACGTGAGTAAATGTTCAAGTGAAATATTGAAGTTACGATATATTAAACCCCGAAATGCGGCCTTTAAACTTGCTTTTACTCGCAGCCGAGGCTAGAGACTGATACCAAGACGTGGATACGCTCCACTAATACGAAGCGCTGCAGCCGTTCTTGCGGCACAATTTTCCTGCTCTTTCCTTTCGTTGTCTTTGTGCTTGATTTTGAGATATATTGAGAGCGATACTTTGGCATGTCAGCGACAGGGCTTCCAACAATAGACGCCTATTCATCGCGAGCAGAATGGATGGAGGGCTTGCCGTATATGGCTCGAGCTCTTAAACCTTACGCAGCGTTTCGCTAATGCCACTGAAGCTTTCTTTGAGTTGGCTGGTGCGGGTGGCCTCATTAGCTTTCTTTCGTATCTGCGGTGCAGGCAACGGCCTCGCTGCGAACAAGGAACGCAGGAGGAGCGTGCGAAAGAAAAAAGATCAACCTGGAAGGATAACAGTGGAAAAAGGATTAGGTTTTCGCGCTTTCTTTTCCTTCTTTCCGCTACTCCTTACAGCTACTTGTAGGTGCCAGCGACGCTGGCCAAAAAGGAAAGGTGTTCCTAAAGAGAGATGATCAGCTCATGAAAGACCGGTTAGCTCACGCTGCAGATTTAACATGTCTGCCGACGTGACGCAAATAAGAGCGAAGAAAATTGGGTGAGTTTGTCAGATTGAATGATCGCTAAAAAGAAGAGAAATCTTGTTGTATTTCTTCTTTTTTCTTGTTGTATTCTTTTCTTTTTTTACATCGAACTTTGTAGCAATCAACCAGGCGCGTACACAACCGCGGAAATGCCGAAGTCCCCAAACTTGCATTGATTTATTCTGTCAGAGAAACTAAACATTACTGATGGAGTTCAAAGATCGGCGAATGATTGTCCCCAAATACTATATTACAGGGAACAGTATCGTGACGAGCTTCAAAGGGGCACTAAATAAGGACAACGGGATTTGCGAGCTGGTGCCCTTTCGAAACTGTCCCTCTTGGATATAGCACCGCGCACATGGTGTCATTTAGCAGTTAACTGAATCAATATGCGTGCGACAAGTCCAGGCGAATCCACTGTGCGGTTCTAATGTTCGCGTACAGCAAAACTCCACCTTCCGAAGAAGTTGAAATGAGTCGTCCAACATTATCCGCGATTGTCACGAAGGACCTTATGTGAAATACGCTTCTGTTGAATGCAATCAATGAGAATCACTGTTTTAAAGTGGAGTTGTATATGGCTAGGGTCCCATAGCATTTTCGTGTCCGCAAACAAAATCTATCATCATGAGTGGCTCATATTGGCGTAAGGCAGAGGCTATACAAGCGCTCAGCCGAGTGGCACGAACAGTGCTTACATTTTTTGGAATCACGCATGCAAGATACAGAACAGCATGTCGAAAACTGTCATCGGTTGCCTCGGTGAAACCTAGTTGGGTAGTGTCGAGTATGAGCTGCAATGGCTGAGGCCACGCGCGCTTTTGGCCTTTTGCGTCTCTTCGCCGCAATCGGAGATTGCGGCGAAGAGACGCAAAAGTTTCTTCGATGTGGAAATGCGATGTCGATAGGTACGTGGCTACTCATTTTGCCTGGGTTAGTTGCAATGACACTGGTCGTTGTCGGTGATTTCAATGTGAATGTGTCGGAACCGAAAGGGGAGTGGTTTACGCATTTCATCTTGGAGACGTTTCGCTTGCGATACCACACGGATCCGGCCCAACCGACAACACAGCGGCGTACGTGCATCGATTTGACATTATCTAAGAGTTTGTCTCCAATTGCGAGTATGCCGAACATTGTACGTCATAGCGACCACAGAGCCATTGTGAGAGTCGTTGCTGAGTGACAACGAGCGATGCAATAAAGTCTTTACCACAAGTTTTCTTACCACGATGTTTACAGTTCCACTGGTCTTCCACCTTCGCAGGGCAAAATGTGCTTGCATTTTTTCTGCGAGCTTTTGTCTGTGGCAAGACGGTGCCCAAAAGAGTCACCTGGCCCTATTTATAAACTTGCACAAGAGTATTGGTTCTTATTAACACGAGCTCTTACAACATTACATTTTCATTGAACGGGGGCTGCCACGCAGGAAAATGACGTCGTCTCGAAAGCACGCGATCACTTTTGTTTTCGCGTGATTGCATAAATTGTCATATTATAGCTAATATACCCTAAATTCTAACGCATTGGTCAATAGATGTTTAATGTGGCGAATTGGATGTGTTGGTAAATATTTGAAAAGGCGGCAACGCAAAAAAAAAGAAAATAAAGGCACGGACGGAGACAGGATGACAAAGACGATTGCTGACAGAGGTTAAGCACATCAACACCTTCCGAGAGACGGCGTACGCTCTCCTCGGCCGAGGCATGTCGAGACACCTGTCGCTCCTCCTTGTAGTGCTGTCTCCGTCCGTGTCTTTCTTTCTTTTCTTTTTTTGCACTGCCACCTTGTCAATAAATGTGTCAGGTTTAATTCTGAGCATTCGAATATACGGTATCATTAGCAATAACCTGTCGTACCTTAACACATCACTAGCATGCACGAAGAAGCACTGTCATCATCACTGTCATGATTAATATTGCTATTGAAGCTTCAGCACCGGTTCTTCAGCCAATATAGCGAATAAAAAAAAAGTGATCCCACACACAGCAATATTTCCCACATGTGGAACTGCAGTCATATTATTATACTGCATCGATATGTAGGCAGAAAGGGAAAACTGTATTTAGGCATCCTGGATTCTTTTTTTCTTCGCATACTCTATCTTATGGCCTGCCGCGGGGACTTAGCAGCTATGGCGTGCGCCTCAGAGCACGCGCTCACGAAATTAAAATCCCGGCCGCGGCAGCTACGTTTTCATATGGGGGCGAAATGCACAAGGACGTGCTCGTACCGTGCTCTGGGTGCACAAAAAAAATAAAAAAGAAAGAAACGCAGGAGGCTGAAATTAAACAGAAATCCCCCCCCCCTCCCCAATTACGGCATCCCTCATATACATATCGGGATTTTGGCACGCAAAACAACCGAATATCTTTTTTTTTACTCTATTTTGTCATGCTTCTTATTTTGCCTTTAGTCATGCAGAAAATGGGCTTCTTATTGTATATTATGCGCTCAGTACAATACTTTACTACGACAGCCTTCAAATTTTCGTGGCTAAGTTGGCTGCCTTTGTCCGCCCTCCAATTTCTATGCGCTGTCAGGACACTTTCTTATTGTCGACCTTGCCGTATGGCAATATAAAAAAACTGATTTTGGCCTGTTGACACTGGAAGTCACGACACGAGTAAATAATTCAAGTGTCGCAGCGGCAGCGCACGAATGAAAGCAAGACGCGCTACCCATTGCGCTATCCCGCACAATCGTTGCCGAGCAAGTGCGAAGCTTTTAAGCACCACGCAGACTCTGAGAGCCGTGCGCCATGCAGTGCATGTATTTCGGAGACCACAGGAGGCTATACTGTATAGCGGACGAAAACGACGTTGTGCACATCGCATGCAAGTTCTAGGAAGATGACGGGGTCTTTTGTATAAGAGCCTGCTGCTGTCGAAATAAATGACTCGATAAAGTCGTGAGAGTATCGTCACCATGATGTGTTTTCATCAATACAAAGCGGGCGGCTACATTGCTTGATTGCTAATCGCACTTCTCCCACCGTGTGGCACCGACCTCCTTGGCGGCCTGACGCGCTGGGAAGAGGTCTTGCTACGAAGGTTACGCCTCCGTGTCGCCCTTATCCCTGCGGGAACCTTGTCGTGGTCGGCACAGTACCATTCCTCCGTCAGCGATTCCTGCCCCTTACGTCCCGCTACTGACTGCGAGGTGGACACTGGGCACCTCCTCTGGACTTGCCCCTCTCTGCAAGCCGTTCACTAGAAACACCAGCTTCGGAATGGACCACACCCAAGTCGGCCGCCGGATGTAGATACCAGGGCGAATCAGAAAGCCTTTGGTCCTATTGTTTTTAGCCAATTTACGGCTGTATAAATGAGAAGTCAACATATCCATTCCCAGCAGAGGAACTTTCTTGGACCGGCCCGGCCTTATCTTCCGGTAGCTCTGCGGCACGGCGCTGCTGTCACTTGTAAAAGATGATCGTTGTGCTTCACACGTCCACGCCGTATACGAGCAACGAACTGTGATTAGTTTTCTATGGAGCAAGGGAACTAACGCCCGTCGCAATTAACAGGGAAATGCAGCCTCGCTTTCAGGAGTGTGAGGTGGTGGTGTGGCGAGTTTGCAAAACTCCGTCAAGACTTGCATGACAATGAGCATTCGGGGAGGCCGCGTGCATCGCTGACTGATGACAGCACGGCACAAGGGCATCTCAAGTATAGTGCTCCGGTGGGGCAAATGTCTGAACCGGTGTGGGGACTATGGGAAAGAATAGTGTAAGGTATACGTAGAATAGTGCGTATATCTGTAATTACGTATACGAACCTTATTGTGGCTAATAAAATATAGGGCCAAAGTCTTTCTGATTCGCCCTACTAGCTGGATCTTGCGGCCCCACCACCGTACCTTGCGGTGCTTCCTCCGGGAATCCGGCGTGTATCTATACTTGTAAACGCTTCTTAATGCCAAATAGCTCGCTGTCGCAATAAGAAAAGAAAGGAAAGAAATCGCATTAACGTCGGCAGTCATCGTGAGATGGGTACCGACGATGTCTCTCTCTCCTTCTGTTCTATTTCCTTATTTTTTTAATTTCTTACAGCGAGATTGTCTATGTGACTAGAACCACTCAAACATGCTTCCGAAGTCTAACTTTTGAGGAATTGTGTGGATTGTTAGGGTGTGATAGGCAGTGATAGGCAGCCAAATGTTTAAATGTGTTATTCAATTTGGGGCTCTGTGAAAATTCATAAACCCTTGTTTAAGGAAACATTAAAGCTTTATATCAAGCGCTTGAAAACTTTTCTCTCTTCCAATGGGCAGAGATTTCATGCTTTAAATGTGCTCGCTCTATGTGTGACGGGTACTGAAAGTTTGAAGTCGGTAGCTTAATTATGTGCTTTGGATACATTTACTGAATACTCGTGTTCTGCAAATTTTTATACTTTTTACGTGGCACGTAGTTGCTCTCCCCCAGCCTCCTTAGCGATTTATGCAAAGCACAGTGTTATGTTTCGTTGAAGTAAGAAGCATATCGTGAGCGACAAACGATAATTGGTTCATCTTTGTAGCATTATAACGGCCGCTTGTTGAACGCCACTTACTTAAGCATTCTAGAGGGCCACAAAAATTGACGTTGCTGGCTTAATTAAGAGCGTTGCAAATATCTCTTCGAATCTTGTTTTCTTGGTATTTCATGCGTTATACAACGTTGATCGGGTGTCCTCGGTTAACTAGAACCGGCACCTTGTTTCTGTTTGGTGAAATTAAGGGTCAGGTAACAAGCTATGTGTAGGCAAAGTTCAAAGTGAGTGGATTTATTGCCGCTTTTGCATTAAATCGCGTATGCAAGGGCTCCAGAGTGTTATAAGTGTTTTAAGAGCACGTAGTATTTAGCCCGTTTCCCTGATAGAGCAAGAGGTGCCACCGAGATTAAGTTTATCGAAAATGGGGGGAAAGTTATGGTAAATCATTGTGTGAACTTAAATGTGTGTGAAATAAATACTGCTATTGTCAAAAATTTAAGCAAGCGTTCGAGAGCATCACACCCAGTTATCAGCTATGCTTCCCAATTAACCAAGATAGCTCTATTTCACGGCAAGTTCATACTTGTAGGAAAGGAATATATTTATGTTTACTACATATTTCGTATAATGTGCGACGAAACATTAGCTTTCCTGGCCAGATTAGGAGCGTTACAAATAATTACTGAACCGTCCTTTTCTCGCTCACTTTTACGTTATACGAGGTTCGCAGTACGTTTCTGCGATGTCTGATGAAATACAAAAGGCACACTGCCTATATTTGATAAAATTAAACGCAGGTTATAGGTAATGTACAAACAAAGTTCAAAGTGCGTGGACAAATTACAGGCTTTAGCAGTAAGTCCAATTACGTATGCAGGCTATCCGGATTATTATAACTGTGTCATAGGAACAACGAAAAAATTGTGAGGATGCTTAAGCTTCGGCTTAAAGAGTGGAACGCAGATAGCATTCAACGATACCTGACTGCTTCTCACGCTTCCGGGCAACTGCAGCGTATGTAACCCTAATGTTTACCGGGAAATTTATTCACACGTAGACACGCTTACAACTGTGGTACGAACGTAAAGTACAATGTAAGGTATGGCACATGTAATACATCATACTTGATGCAAACAAAGGAGATCAGCAAATGAAATAATACATTTTTATGAGAAAGAAACATCATCCGGGCAACCATTCAAATGTTAAGAAAATGCGGTCTCTGGCCCCCAACCCTTTGTACAGGACTGCCTTACATACGCTAGTTACAGCCCAAACAAGTTACAAAAAAATTGTTTCGGAGTTCTTCCCAATGTTTGTTCACACTATCACTCAAGCTGTAACTTCTAGTACGCTGAAGTTTTATTTGTCATTTCCAATAGGGGGCGACGTTCAATAGGCAGATACAGGGCACCATACACTTCATTGTAATCGTTTGGCGCTGAAACAGGGTTTGTTGACCACGCTCCCAACATTTTCGCCGACGACAGTGTTCTTCTATCACAAGGATCTGCAGTTTTCTTGAAAGATTTTTTTGTTGAAGAAGGCAACTTGTTCTATACCTACGTCCAGACTCTTCTCGGAAACAAAACCTTATTTTTTTCCCTTCCTCTCCAATCACCATGCACGCACTGGCAACACGCCTTCATACTTTATATCACATCATATCAGGGAGCCCTCTTTCAGCGCCACTATAGACACAGTGTTTGCACGGCAACCGAGAAAAAAAAGAGAAAAAGACCATCTTCGTTGTTAGCGAAAATTTATTATTCGCGCGAGGCTCTCTGCAGGGCACACACCAGGAACTGTCGGAATTAATGACCCGGATAATCGCAGAAGAGAAGCATCGGCTGAACAACGTAATTTCACGCTCGAAAGCTGCGAATGCGCAGTAATCTCGACACTCCTCAACTCCTGGCCCATCCTTTTCCAACGACGAGTTGTGGTAATCCCTCCATTCTGTTCTTTGTTCTCGCGGCATTCGCATCAAGGTAGGTGAAAAGAAGACCGATGTTTAATCTTAACGACAGTGGCCCGTTAAGGAACAGCGTGCCGGGGTAATGGGACAGGATGAGGGCATGCAGAGGAGACCAGAGTTCAGCGCTTGTTGCTTGCGTACAACAGTTCCTGCATCAGGTATACCTAATGAGAGAACCATGGTCCCCGTGCGGGCTTGTTCCGCCTGTACTCTGGAGTGCTGGTTTGAGTGAAATAAAGAAAAAAATAATAATGGGACTCTGTACACTTCTTGGATGCAGCAATCAAGAGATCTGTAAGGGTATAGCGGAGTTTGCATTGAAAGAAATGCAAGAAAATGCGTCAGTATTATTCTAGCAATGACCGTCGACGGTAATGCGTTAGCATTGAATCTATATAGCGACATAAGGTACTGCCACCTTGTAAACAAGTATGGAGGCGGAGGAGGATGAAAAGGAAGAAAGGAAATGTAGGGAGTTCAGCCAGACGCACGTCCGGTTTGCTACCCTAAACAAGGGAAGGGCTTTAAGGGAAGAAAAGAAAGCAGAGGGAGGGAAGAAGGTACTTTTGAGTAGGTGCCGATCTCCATAACTCCACGCCTGTAATCGGTCACTGAGGCCAGTCGCTTTCATGAAACGTAGCAGTGCCTGCGTCGCCTTGTAAGCCTGCGACGCGTGGGGCCATGGTCCGAGAGTCTTAGCGCCTGAAAATTGTTTGTTATCTGATCGGTTTAACACTCTCTAAAGAACGTCGCGTTCATTGTCACAGAGATTTTGTAAACGAGTAATGTACGAAGCGTGTACTGCAGCGGAACTCCTCTCTCGCGCTTCTTCAAGAACACTCGGCGCCATCTAGCGCCGCTTGCGCGAAGCCTGCGCGTGGCCTTCGAAACGCACGGCGCGCCGGTGCGTCTACTGCGCTGTACAATCTACTGGCACTTATGAGCGGTCCGTGCATGGCCTCCGAGACTAGAAGCGTGGTGCGCCGGTCTCTGAGCACGCTGCGGATGGTTCCCTCGCTTGACGAACACTCAGTGGCACATACCCAGTTCGGCCAGGGCGCTGCTCGCCATAGCATTGGCGCGAAAGGCGCTCGTTGAAACGCGACCCACACCCAGTGCATTTGTGGCGCAGCCTGCTACAGCGTCGGGTCGCTGTCCTTCAAGAACCCTCGTGATGCGAGTTCGATTCCGCTCCGCATCGGTGAAGAAATTTAAGAGATCTTTTTCGTCATTGTAGAGCGACACATTCCTAGTGGCACATGTATACCTAGGTAATCAGGATCGTGTCAAAGGCCTTCATTGAAAAGCGGGACAGACCTACCATCAGATGCCCAGTGACCCAAGTTCGCGTCGAAGAGTTTCTTAGAGTAGCTGTGGCCATCTATTCCCACGTATACAGTCACCCATGGCGGCGTGAAAGAGGTTCGTTGAAGAGCGGCGCGTATGTGCAGATTGCTTTATACTCAGTGACCCAAGTTGTCCCGATGGTTGGTTTCGCACCCTGTTACCTCAGCACAGCAGCCCCATACGCTACGCATTCGACCACGAACTTCCCAGTCACCCAGGTAGGCCAGAAAACTGTCAGATAAAAACATACATATATACGCGGATACAAGCACAGAAATATAGATAGCCCCAGCAATGCGGTAAGTTCCCTAAGAACGCTAACGTATTAATACGTCGGTCCTACCCCGAGCGCTGGCTTGGCGAACCTTGAAGTATGTGAACGACAGGAAAGACCGGAATTTAGGTTTGGTGACACCACTTATTTTATTCTTTGAACATGCACTTGAGATAGAAAATAGGAAAAGTATTTCATTTGTACAAAGGCAGAGAAGTCCATCCTAGCTTGTGTACTCTAACCAGTTCTCCTGGTGCACCTGTGAAAGGAGAAAAGTGGAAAAGAACAGGAATGGAGGGTGATAATCACAACGATAGTACGTAGTGTTATGAATTCTCGTCTTTAAAACAGAAGAATACTTCACTCACAGTAATGAATATATACGCGATTGGTAGCACTACATTCAATGTACGCAAACGCACAGAAACATAATTTTGCAGCATCCCGGGAGTTTTCTCCTAAGGCCAGAAAAAAACGGCAGTCTTGTGGGGAAAAAACCACGATTCCAAGTTTTTGAACACTGTCTACAGCTTTATGGAATGCGAATTACTCCACGTGGAAGTCACCGAAAGCTTGAAGCCATCGAGCGTTTATTATAAGCACTCGGTCGTCATAATCAGTTACCTTGTTCTTGTTCCCTAGTGAAATGGCACAACCCACTCTGGGGGATCGGTCATGAATCCGGCGGTGAAAAAACTCTTATGAAATAGGTATATTGTGAATGGGATTTAAAGTGTCTGCTATTACAGAAATGAATGGTCAAATATCTAAGTATTACAATCTCACTACTGTCTCCTTCTTCCTTCTTTGCCTGACATCCTTGGCATCTACTTTCTTCTTCGTTTGCTTCTACCCCTGACGGCGGAACCTTACGTTCCATAAAAATAAACTATTTGAAGCTTTTCACGACTAACTAATCAGCTAACTAACCGTATTACGAAAAGCGTTGTGATTATTTCACAGTGACTGCAAAGAAAACGTCAATAATCAGATATATTGAGGTCACATATTCATGTCGTTTTAAATCTGGTGTTTAGTTACGTCAGTCTGTACGGCTACTGCACTCCAGCTTTGGTACAACATCAAAAACGCCACTCCATGCGAGAACATTCCTCTCTAGCGAGCATTATAAAATCCAGTATGTTTCTCTGGCAACTTCTATACGACAACCTGCTTCAAGTCGAGGTTTAAGGACGCCATGCGTTTCCGTTCGATGCCGAAGATATGCAAAAGGCCGCTATAGGAAAGCTACTCTAAATGAAACTTTGCAACTCCCGATTCCAATTTCAACAGCTGACGCAAACGAAAAGCCTAAGCATGCAAGTTTGGGTCACAAAGCCGCTTAGTCGGTTCCAAGACACATCCTCTCCCTCCCCCCTCCCCCCCCCCCACCAAAAAAGAAAGAAGGATAAAAATACCCCTTACGAACGGTCTTAACGGGGGTCGACGTCACCGCGGAGCAGTGGCACTACATGCGCGGCGATGCTCGCCTCGGGACCACCAAACCCCACCCTCGTCCAGGGCGCGCTGGTGCCGCGATGGCTCCAGCGGTCGCCAGGGGCAACGGGACCGCGCCCGCCCGCAGTAATCACGCTTATTAGCTTTGCGAGGGGGCTCGCTTAACGGGATTACGCCGCCGCGTGCTTCTTCCCCTGGTCGCGCTCTGCTCCTCCCCCCACCCCGTTCCAAATCCCGTGACGGTGCATGCGGCCCGCAGCCTCACTCCACAGGCCATTTCCCTGTACTGCACCCATCGTGCCGAAGGGGCCGCTCATCTCGGGAGCGGCACCGTCCCCAGTACGAATGTCCGTCCGCCTTCCTGGTACGAGCGAGGACTGAAGCGCCAACTTCCCAGCAGTGCCTTCGGAGCAGCTGCGCTTCCGCCGGCCGAATTGCCAACGGCCACGTCGAAAGGGCTTCTGGATTGAGACGCTTGGGCTATCTCGCGTCTGGAGGCGAACCAGTCTCGCAACTCCGGGCCTAACTAATTTCCTGAGTCGCGGGAGGTGGGCCGAGTTTCCGCACTTAGTGGAGGGAGCTAATGTGCGGACACAACCGTCTCTAATTTTCGGATGTAGCTAGTCATTCGATGAGTGGCGCGGTCAAGAGGGTAATTTTCGAGTTAGATGAGTTCGTTATTCCCTCAACTTGCGGATTCATTCATTCATTCATTCATTCATTCATTCATTCATTCATTCATTCATTCATTCATTCATTCATTCATTCATTCATTCATTCATTCATTCACTCACTCATTCATTCATTCGTGAACGCCATAACGGAGGGCTTCGGATTAATATGGACCACTTGAAGGTTTTTTAACGTGCTGCTAATTTTGGTTTCCGTGTGTAGCTCGAGTGCTTGAATGAGTAACGCGTTCAAGCGGGTACTTTTTTAGTAAGATGAGTAAGTACAGGAGCGTTTTTGCGATGCGCCCCACTGAAATGCACCAGCCGCGGTCGGGAATTGAACCCGTGGCCTTGTGCTAATCAGCAGCAATGAATTATGAAATAGAAGATCGAGAAAATGTATAGGGGGCTCTATCAGTATTTGTGTCGACACTATAGAAGATCACTACTTCACTGCACCCTAAAAGATACAGAAGCGATATACCAGAGTTCCGACTCATAGTATAAGTTTACGTGCGTCACGTAGCCGGATTTCCAAGTGAAAACGTGATCCTTATCTTGGCCCATGGGAGCACCAGAATCCAAAGCGTCTGCCGAGGTATGGGGACCAGTACAATCGATGATGAATTCATTTGGCGATTTCAAAGCGAACTTGATGGCTTTCAGCCAATCAAGAAGCTTCTTCTTTTTCTATCCCAGTCATCGCACAAATGCAGTTGCGCTTACCTAACTGTGCTCAAGCTTTCATAAAGTCAGTAACAGTTACGCATTTTTGTGCGTTTCGTTAAAAATGTAGTCCTGGCGTAGTTTAGCTGTGTTAACGTTTCCCACAGGACCGAATGCCACCAATCCCAAACCACGGATGCGATGCGTTGTTCAACGGCCACTGTGTGCTATAACAAATGTTGTATTCTGCACAACAATGGGCTTTCTGTCAACGGACTAACCTACTGAAACTACAGAGTTCCAAAGGCGGTAATTTAACACAGTTATGTTAAATTGCCGGTGGGAATCCTTTGAACGCTTCCGTGCCCGAGCAAGTCGAAGCTAAACGCAAGCATTCTTCATGAAGCTATACAAAACATATGAACTTACACACATGAATTTGCATGCACCGCACCTTTCCAAATGCGCATCTTTGCATGTTATTGCCATTTTAAACATTCCAGACAACCTAGCAAACAAAATGCTCTTTGTATCAGTGTCACGTTGCTATAAAGTTGTATATGTGCGTACGTTTGCTCCGTTATCACCGTTGTTCAACTCTCATTTACTTTCTATCATTTATACTGCCCCTCTAGAGCAGCAGACTACGTAGGGTATGCTTTCACAGACCGACTTCTCTTTATTCCAACAAATGAATTGTATCTCTCTGGCTAGATTTATGAAGTGTCCTGAAGCGTTCTTGGTCCAATTCCGTGCCATACAGTCTTTCGTAGTTACTCTAGTTCGTAGTCGAATCTTTTCTTACACCGCTGAATTTAGTCACTGTTATTGCACGGACAAACACAGTTTGTTGACTGAAGAGCGACTCTAAATTAACTGTAATGTGCACGTCTTACTCACGCACGATGAATGGCCGCTGATCGTGAGTTTCCCACATGTTACAGCCGCGGTATATACGTCTATCAGTAGCCTCCGAAATCGCCCCGGTGCGCCTTCAAAGCAGCGCCCGTGCTCCCTTGCAGTCTCGGAGGCCACGCCCCACCACACAGAGCAGCTGCGAACGCGCCAGCAGTGAACCAGCCTTCACTGGCACAGGACCAGCAATTTCGAAGAACGTTCTTTGACCCGTCCCTTGGAAGAGCGCTCCCTCACGTATTGATGGTGCTCTGCGAAGAAATAAAAAACAAC
The DNA here is from genome assembly GCF_038994185.2 of Dermacentor albipictus. NCBI lineage: Eukaryota > Metazoa > Arthropoda > Arachnida > Ixodida > Ixodidae > Dermacentor > Dermacentor albipictus. The sequence goes on from NC_091821.1 coordinate 395,906,338, forward strand.
TCGCCTCTTTTTGCCCTCGGCTGTAATGAAAGTTTAGCGATAGCCTTTGTTCGCTGCCACGCCCAACGCAGTACTCATGGCCGAATTACCATATTAATGCACGCGATGCACGATCGTGATCGTAAGATGCACTTAGATTCATACCAAACAAAAACAAGGCTTCTTTGGGACCTGTCGCTTAGAAGAGCGCTCCCTCACGTATCGATGGTGCTCTGCAAAGAAATTTTAAAAAAAAACTCGCCTCTTTTAGCCCTCAGTTGTAATGAAAGTTTAGCGATAGCCTTTGTTCGCTGCCACGCCCAACGCAGTACTCATGGCCGAATTACCATATTAATGCACGCTATGCACGATCGTGATCGTAAGATGCACTTAGATTCATACCAAACAAAAACAAGGCTTCTTTGGGACCTGTCGCTTAGAAGAGCGCTCCCTCACGTATCGATGGTGCTCTGCAAAGAAATTTAAAAAAAAACTCGCCTCTTTTAGCCCTCAGTTGTAATGGAAGTTTAGCGATAGCCTTTGTTCGCTGCCACGCCCAACGCAGTACTCATGGCCGAATTACCATATTAATGCACGCTATGCACGATCGTGATCGTAAGATGCACTTAGATTCATACCAAACAAAAACAAGGCTTCTTTGGGACCTGTCGCTTAGAAGAGCGCTCCCTCACGTATCGATGGTGCTCTGCAAAGAAATTTAAAAAAAAACTCTCCTCTTTTAGCCCTCAGTTGTAATGGAAGTTTAGCGATAGCCTTTGTTCGCTGCCACGCCCAACGCAGTATTCATGGCCGAATTACCATATTAATGCACGCGGTGCACGATCATAAGACGCACTTAGATTCATGCCAAACAAAAACAAGGCCACTACGTAAGGAAGAGAGCCAAGACATAGAGACGTCCTTATAGAGTGCAACGAAGTCGAAAATACACCAGACATTGCTACCTCGCATAACTCGGGACACCGGCCACAAAAGAACCGAGCAATCACTAATGCATGCATATGGGCACTCAATGGATATCCAAGTTCACAAGGCCGTATACGAATTCTCATACCGACAATTAAACTGATGGCCTCTTATATGGTTGCCGGCAACTTCGTGCGCACGAGCATGCGCGCGTGCGCGCGCGACACGTAAGCGCAAGTTCTGCGATTGTTTCCCACAAGCGGGAGGCGTTCCGCGTGCCCCGCGCCATCCCCAAAGTAAGCAGCGCACCCACCCATTGCATAATGCGGCGCATGCAAATAAATGCGACGTGCCGCTCTGGTGGGCGCGGCAGCTTCAGTCTGAAGCGCGATGAGTATGCTCAAGTGAGTTTATCCTTCTCTCTTTCTCTCTCTTTTTTTTCAAACCTTGTGTTGTCGTCGATTTTCGAATCAACGCTCGGTTGTCCCCCACAACCACCGGTGCTCCGTCGAGGCGTCTGTTTGTCCGGCTGTGCACCCCAGCGCCTCTAACGCCCCCCGTATCGACCGTTCCGATCAGACAGAAACGCCGAGACACCGCTGTGCGCCTGACGGGACGGCACGCGCCGCGGCGCGAACCCACCGCGCCGACGTGGCGTGCATGCGCGAAGAGGCGCGCCCAATATAGAGTCTCGGCCATCGTCCAGACTCGGCCGCGACCGCCGCTGCATTGCTTTGCATCGCGAGACTGACAGCACAGCTGCGCTCCTCGTACGCTCGTTCCACGTGCCTTTACTTTCATCTATCTATCTATCTATCTATCTATCTATCTATCTATCTATCTATCTATCTATCTATCTATCTATCTATCTATCTATCTATCTATCTATCTATCTATCTATCTATCTATCTATCTATCTATCTATCTATCTATCTATCTAGAAGTGGAAGTGGGCCAATATGCTTCGGAACAAGCCTGAGGCCTACTAAACACTACAGTCTTATCTATCTACACCGGCTTGCTGTTTCTGTTCTGCTGTGGTTTGCTTTATCCGGCCGGTACGTAGTCAGCACCGCTTAGCGCGGGGACAATTTCAAAAGAAACAAGTCACCCGCGTATTCTCACTGATTCGTTCACTTAAGCTAACTTTTCTCAGCCCTGAATCTGTTTACAAAATACAACGTCCAAATTATGAACTATTCCTGTTTCTTTTTGTTTCTATTTCTTTTTTCGTTGCGTACCTGTCGGCAAGCAAAGTGGGACAAAATCGGCTCGCAAGTATGTCCCAGGTTGTTTCGTCTGCCGTTGACGTTCGTCGAGCTGCTGAATCTTCCGGGAACCTTGAGTCTAATGTATTGTATGAATTCAGAGGGCATACTTCGTAGCATCGAAGCGCTTATTCCGCGCTTTACGCAATATCCTCTGTAAGCATGGACGTTATGCGCTCTGCTTTTTCTTCATACGAGAAAGAAAAATAATTCCGCAGCGATTTAGTGGTAAACGCGAGAGAAACGCATTATATAGCATTGAAAGTAGCCATTGTTTTTTTTCATCACGATTGTAGTCGAACTGACGCAGCTCGTTTGAGCCTTCCCAGCAGTAACGGGAGTGACAGCAACCTCGTGTTGAGAGTGGGTATCAGCCACATTTGACGTGGTTCGCTCGGCTCCCGCTTTTTGCCAACATTTTCGGATGTTTTTCGAGTGTGTACCCCTGAACTTTCTACATTTTCGGATTCGTGAAGTCAAGAGGAACACGCTGATACCCGACTTTTGTGGGTGGGTGGACTTTTGTGACATTTCTTGCCGTTTTTCTTTCGACTACGACATGACTGGGTGCTGAGCCTAACCGTGTTAGGGTTCGCGAGGCGAGGCATCGCTCGCCCACCTCTTCTCGTCGGAGGCTTTTTCCACGGACTTTGTGATGGAGTGTGAGGTGGAAGGGGAGTTTTTATCCCCCGAGGACTTCACTAAAGACTCCGGGTGGCAGCTCGTTGCCGCCAGACGTTCTTCAAGGAGCACGAGAAACGCGGCCAATGCCAGTGTGGGCGACGTTCAGCATAAAGCCGGTTCCCACGCTCAGCGTAGCGCCGACCGCGCGGGCATTAAAAGCAAGATAATTCGAGGAGCCAGGATGCCTCCGATGCCCAAGGAAGAGGCAAAGATCGTCGTGCGGCCCAGGGGAGGCCTGTGTATCAGCAAGTGTGGACCTACCGCAGTCGCCGACGCCATATGGCAGGCTGCCGGGCTCGATTCGGCGTCGCGAGACACGGACACGATGTGTCCCAACTTTCAACAAAACATAATGGTGATCAGCACACCAAACAGGGACAATGCTGCACGCTACGTCGGCATCGAGGGCATCTCCGTCGCCGGTCAACGTTTCGAGGTGAGCGCTTACGAGGCCGCCCCCCACTACACGTGCAAGGGCGTCATCCGAGGCGTCTCCCTTACCGACGGACCCGCGGTGATCGACAAAAAACTCGTAAACCCGAGAAATCCCATGGCGTTGGGCGCCAAAAGAATCAAGAACACCGGCACCGTGGTGGTCCTGTTCGAGGGGTACCGAGTGCCAAATTTTGTCTCCTACGGCGGCACCATTGTCAGGTGCACTTTATTTCGCAAGCAAGTGGACGTGTGTTACAGCTGCGGCAGGCTCGGGCACCGCTCCGACGTCTGCCCTTCACCGAACGACGCCATCTGCAGAGGATGCGGAGAAGCAAACCCCGATGCCCAGCATAGGTGGGATCCCAAATGCAAGCTGTGCGGTGGCGACCACCTTACCGCCGCCAAGGAGTGCAAGCGACGATTTCAGACACCATATCTCGTCAGACGCAGACGGGGGGAACGCTCCCGCGCCCTCAACGCCGAACATTTCCCGCCCATGGAAGGCGCGAATCAAGCCCGGCAAGCATCGCCTGAACGCCAATACGGTCGCAGCCGCTCCCGGTCCAGGGGGAGATCCAGGTCTCGTGGCCGCTCCAGGGGTCGCAACAGGAGCCGCTCCGTCTCCAGGGCCAGGTCGATGTCAAGATCCCGAGTCCGATCCAGATCCAGATCCGGTTCCAGGGGCCGCCCGGGTTGCAGAACTCAGCCAGCATCTGGACCTCAGCCCGCCTCCACATATTTGGGGAAGCAGCCGACCCTCCTTTGGGCCGATCTGGCACGTCCCAAGCCCGGTGCCAATGTAGAAGCTGCTCAGGCACCTCGTAACGACCCACACCCAGAACGAGCTAGGGACGCGGAAGTCACTCGCTTACGCAAAGAGAACGACGATCTCAAGAACACGATCAAGAGGCTAGTTAACGAAATGGCAGAGATTCGGAAACTCGTTTCGAATGCGTCGGATAACGGTGCGCCAGGCAGGGCCACAGAGACTCCAATCCCAGCCCCAGTAGACGGTACTGCGACGTCCTCCAAACGCAGAGCAGTAGTAAAACAAACAAGTGAATCGGGTGCGTTGTCCGCAGAAGTCAGCGAGATTAAGCAAACTCTCATTGGGCTGGCAGATGGCCTCAAACAGGTCACTGCTAGCGTCAGTTGTCTCACCGATAACGTTCGTCAAATTCAGGTTGCACTCGGAGACCCCAACAGGGGCCTCGGAGCTCTCGCTGATTGCATAGACGCCATTGAGGCGCGAATGGCTTCATCCGCCTCCGTCGTCCAACCGCTCACCGTTCCCGCCATACTAAAGGAAGCTAGACTTCAATATCCAACCAGGGCGGCGACAGGAGGTCCCAGTCTTTGCACAGCCCTAACTGCCCCATTAGGTGGTAGTCCATCCGGTCCGCCATAATGGATAGGTTCAAAGAGAGTTTTCGCATTTGGCAATGGAATTGCAGGGGGTATTCTAACAAAAAAGCCCCTCTGCAGCAGTTCTTCAGGTCTTTCGCTGTCAAACCTCAAGTCATTGCTCTCCAGGAAACATTAGTCTCCGCCGCCTCGCTCCAGGGCTACAGGGCCGTGTCGGGCCTGCCCGGGGGGCGAGGAATTTGCACCTTGATTGATAAAAGGCTGACTCATCTCTCCCACGACCTCAAGCTGGCGAGTGGTAGAATTGAATACGTCATGGTTGAGATCCTGCTCAACGTACCACAGCAGAATCGGCGCAGAAACAGCGTGTTCGTCCTCAATATCTACAGCAACCCCAGGGACTCGCGCCAGCAGTTCAAGACCATCCTCAAGAAAGCGACCAACTTGGCCGGCCCTCGACCCTTAGTCGTCGTCGGTGACTTCAACGCACCGTATGGCATCTGGGGTTACGTCTACGACACTACCAAGGGGCGCAACCTGTGGCAAGACGCCAACGAGATGGACCTCACTCTGCTCACTGACAAGAATTTTCCTACGCGCATCGCCAACTCCGTCACCCGGGACTCGACACCTGACCTCGCGTTCGTCAGGAACGTTGAGGACGTGGGCTGGGAGAACACCGCCATGGAGTTCGGCAGCGACCACTACATTCTTGAGACTAACTTCAAGGTGTCTCGGAGTAGGATCAAGGAATTCACGTTCATTGATTGGGACCGCTTTCGCAAGATTCGCGAAGAACCCGGCAAAGACAGGGCACCCGCCACCCTCGAAGAATGGTGCGAAGGCGTCCGGAACGACGCTTCCGCGGCTACCAAGAAAGTAGAAACCGGTCTCGACGTCGAGCGGATGGACAGCAGACTTGCCCACCTGATCGAGGCCAAAAACTCCCTGCTCCGCCGATGGAAGGGCCAAAGGCTCAATCGCAGACTCCGAAAAAAGATCTCGGAGCTCAACAAGGTCATCGATGACCACTGCAAGGCGCTATGCCAGCAGCAGTGGGACTAGCTCTGCGAATCCATCGACGGACAGATGCGCAACGGCAAATCCTGGGGTATGCTGAAGCACCTTCTCGACGAAAGCGGCTCAAAGTCAAATCAGAGGCATACGTTGGCCCGGGCCCTTCACGAAGCCACCAGGTCTCACACGGTCGACGAGCTGGTCTCAAAACTCGTGCAGAAGTACTTGCCCGTCTGTCGCGACGGAGATCCAGTGACCCAACTCCGGGACTACCGAGGCCCTCCACGCCCCGAGCTCGACGAAGACTTCTCCGTTGCCGAGGTCAGACAGGCCATCTTCGCACTCAACCGCAAGTCTGCGCCTGGTCCAGACGGAGTCACCAACAGAATGTTGAGAAACCTCGAGGACACGTCGATTGTCTTCCTGACCGACAAAATCAACGAGTCCTGGAATAGCGGCGTTGTTCCTGCAGAATGGAAGATGGCCTGCACGGTGCTCATTCCAAAGCCCGGCAAGGCCCCGAACATCGAGAACCTCAGGCCGATTTCTCTAACCTCCTGCGTCGGCAAGGTCATGGAGCGCGTCGTCCTCAACAGGGTCAACGGGTACCTCGAAGACAACGAGGTTTACACGTACAACATGATCGGCTTCCGCGCCGGACTCTCGACGCAGGATGCAATGAAGCTAATAAAGCACCAGATTGTGGATGGCCGTTCCAGATACGTCAAGGCTTTGCTCGGTCTGGGCCTCGAGAAAGCTTTCGACAACGTGCTCCACAGCTTCATCGTAAAGACAATTTCAGACTTGGGTCTCGGTTACAGATTCCATAGCTACGTCAGCTCTTTCCTAACGGACAGGAAGGCCAAGCTTCGCATTGGGGACTTCCGCTCCAACGATGTGCCCCTCGGAGGGCGGGGCACTCCTCAGGACGCCATCATCTCACCCACCCTGTTCAACATCTGTATGATTGGTCTTTCCGAGAGGTTGGCACGCGTAGAGGGCGTCAAGCACACCATATACGCCGACGACATCACCTTATGGTGCTCCAGCGGCTGCGAGGGCAGAGTCGAAGAATCCATGCAGGAGGCGATCGACGTGATCGAGGAGTATCTCCGCCCCACCGGACTTCGATGCTCCCCCGCCAAGTCGGAGCTTCTGCTTTACAGAAAAGAGAAGGGAGGCAGACCCAAAGATTGGAAGCCAGTTTCCGAAAGCAGCATCAGTCTTCGTACTTGTGACGGGGGGATGATACCCAGGGTCGACGTTATTCGGGTCCTGGGCATGTTTGTCGAATTCAACGGCGGGAACGGAACGGCTCTCCGCAAGATCATTGCAAAGACGGACAACGCTTTCCGCCTCGTTCGCAGAATAGCAAACCGGCACCGAGGAATGAAGGAAAACAATCTCCTCAGGCTTATCAATGCCTTCGTGCTATGTCACTTTACGTACACAGTTTCCATGCACAACTGGCTCAGAGCGGAGCGAGACAAGCTCAATGCTCTCATCCGCAAAGTGGTCAAGAGGGCTCTCGGGCTACCCATCAGGACCCATACCGAGGATCTCCTCAAGCTGGGGGTGCATAACACTGCCGAGGAGATCGCCGAAGCCCAAGAACGTGCGCAACTCACTCGCCTGAGCACCACAGCGGCAGGTAAACACATCCTCGAAGAGCTGGGTTACCAGCCTGCGGGATTCCTGATGGTCAGTACCCCGATCCCTAGGTGCATTCGAGACAAGTTCGAAGTGGCCCCTGTGCCCCGAAACGTCCATCCCGTCCATAACGAGGGCAGACGCAAGGCCAGAGCAGCAGCCATCCTCAAACAGATCAAGCAACGAGACATTAGAGCACGCTTCGTCGACGCCGCGGAGTACAGCGATGGGAAGACCTTTGCCATCGTTGTGGTCGACTCCAGCGGCAAGATTTCTAATTGCGCCTCCATTCGCACTTCAGACCCCGGAGTCGCTGAGCAAGCCGCCATCGCCCTCGCCCTGCTAGACGGTCATGGGTCCGAGATATATAGCGATTCCAAAACGGCAGTTAGGGCTTTTCAGAAGGGTTGCATCGCCAAGCAAGCTGCTCGTCTTCTTAGCAACTCGAGTCGATATGCTCTCACGCATCATTCAATCCACTGGTTTCCAGCTCACGTAGGGTTGGTCGCGGGTGCTCCCCTGAACCTGAATGAGTCTGCTCACGAGGCTGCGCGTGACCTCACCGACCGCGCTTCCTCTGCAAGAAGCACCGACTCCCCTCCTCCCTACGGCCACAGGGATGCTCCCGCTACTCACAACGAGGTTATTAAATTCTTATACATGTCTAGAAGGGTCTTTCCACCCCCTCACCCCAGGTTGAATAGGGCGCAAGCCGTTTCTCTTAGGCTTCTGCAGACCAGTACGTATCAGTGTCTGTCCGTTCTCCACGAGGCTTACCCGGACGTGTATCGCGACGACGCCTGCCCCTCCTGCGGGCAGACCTCCACTCTAGCGCACATGCTGTGGGAGTGCGGGTCGACATACCCCAAGTTCATCAAGGAGGAGTGGGACTCGCTTCTGCGTAGCCCCGCTCTAGAAAAGCAAATCCTGGCTGTCCGGCGTGCCCGCGACCGGGCCGGTGGGCTAGACCTGCCGGTCCCGACGTGGGACTAGCCGGGTGCGCGACGAGTTCGCGTCCTCGCCGGACCTACAATAAAGGTTTCCTCACTCACTCAACCTCGTGTTAGAAATTTCGCATGCAAGAGCGCGGCCACCAGAAGTATTTGACACGGGAAAGCGTGCTGACTAATATCCGCCTCATCCTCATATAAGGAAATTCACAATTTTTACTCTCCTATCATGTTGCTTGTATAAATCCCCAGCTCGTTGCCTTTTCACCATCATATTTCTCTCCTCTCCCTCTACAATTTGAACCACATTGTACAATTCGGGAGTTATCTTGCATGCGGGTTTTTTTTTCAATTTACTTAAATCATATTCATTTTTTATCTAAAAGAACCCTAACACTATCACCATCATTACTGCAGTGTTGATGATGATGACGAATAATTGATCACTGAGCCTTCAAATATTTCTGAAATATTTTTCTTGACATGGACTGCGCAAGACAGCCGTGTCGGCTTGGTGCTGGAAAGCCTTCCGCTAACTTTTCTGAATTCATCCGGTTGTGTTGTTCTTCGGCAAAACGTGCCAATTTAACCGCAGCGACAGTGTTCACCGCATTGCCACTGTTCCAGCTTCTGCCCATGCCCTATTGTGACGTACGTACGTGACACTTTTGACAGCCGCCGCCTTTTCGATACGAATGATACGAACTGCCGCGATGGCCCCGATTAGTCCCGAAAGCGATGCGGCTTCAGCAGGAGACACCGAGTACGATTCGGCGTTCGATCCAACGTGCGGCGCTGCATGCTATACGGCGTGCGGCATACGACGCTTCGGGGTACACGGTACGCGCATCCGGACGACCGAGCGGCCCGTAAGCTCCGCCCAGATCGAGCGTCCCGGCTTGTACGCTCGGAAGACTTCATATCCACGCCGAGAAACGCAATATAAGGTACTCTGCACGACACTTCCTCGCTTTACGCGAACACTGCCAATAAAATTATGCCCCTGCGAGTGACAGAACACTTCACGACGGCGCGTTGTCCACTGACGGCTCCGCTGACAGCCAGCGATAGGGCCGGCAGGTCTAACTAGGCGGACGCCGCGGCCAACGGCGCTTGCGATCCAGCCCGAGCTCGTCGAAGGGCGCTTGTTTTTGCCAAAACGATTAACGCTGTACACTTGGGTCGCCCGTAATTAAATACAATTGGTTTACTCGACGCAGTCGTTGCGAAGGGCAAACGTGCAAGAAAAGCGAGCAGCCTCGCTCGGACGGTCGCTGTGTGTCTGCCCGTGGAAATGCCCTCGCATCGCGGCTTCCGATCTCGTCAGTAGCTTAGTACTAGTATAGCATACTAGGCGCTGCTTTGCAGAACAGGCACACGTTCGAGATAATTTTACTGAACTGGTAACTATTTCGTATCGGAAAAAAACTGCAGCCGGCAAGGGAAAGAAAAAAGAAAGAAGATGGTGAGAGACGGGCCCGCTGGCGCCGCCTCTGTGGAGGGAACGTCAGAATACGTTAAATGTGAGCCGCGCCAAGCTTCTGCCTTCGATAACAGCAACCCAATGCTCTAACAATATGCCAGGATCGCGTTTCTTTTTTTTTTCTTGCCTTAATGAACACATTACAACAACAATGAGACAAATATGTCAAAGAAAGGGTGACATTCATTATGAGGTAGATACAAATTAGGTTTTCATATCAATCATCACATCAAATACATTAATCTACTCAAGAGGTTCAGACTGTACCCGGGATATCTCTCGTACATATGCGACACTCTCGATAAAGCTTTTACACAAAGGATCTACGTTGACTTCTGCATGCCTCACTTGATTATGTGTCTTCCATATACTGTGGAAGCCTAGGAGCATGATAAGGTCATATCCCCGTGATATGCCCACCGTGTTTTGAACTGGTAGAATCTAATTTCATTTCAATTAAGGCACTTAATTGCTTTTAGATGGTACGCTGGAGCATGTCCCGTAATATGAAAACATGTTCTATCGTTTCCGGTTTCTTACAAAGTAAGCCTAATGGGGCGAATGTACGAATAGGCATTTCTAATCAAGCCAGATTTTCAATGGAAGAGCATTACTGGACAGCTTGGAAAAAATACAAATTTTCTCATGAGTTACCTAGTATCCTTTTACCTCTCTTCAGTACATTTTGTCGTGGCTTCAGGCGTTGAGGCCTGTGCCGATGTAGTGCAGCACGCAGGAGCCGAAGTTGCATTGTCGGCGTTGCGACCGCTGCGAAGCTCCATGGCGGGTACGGGGATGTCCACCTCCACCAAATAATGTTACGTGTAGTTGTTGTACATGGCTATTTACAGTGCATTTAAACGTACGCCTAAGTTGGCCAAGATGATGATGATGTTCGTGATGATGATCATGAAGCCTCAATTAATGGCACAAACCCACTGTAGGGGATAGGCCACGAACCGGGTGGCAATATGTGTCAAGATGGCGACCCTATAGCAATCGGGAACACGTCGTCTTCCTCCTCTTCAGTGCAGCCACACTGTGGCGGCTGTTCCATATCTATATTTACAACGGAAGGCGCACAACACTCCAGTAATGATAGGGCTAGCGCCTGCAGACCACATAGCCACATCGTCGTCGTCGTCATGGTCCGAGCACAAACCTCAGTGTGACCAATCCCCTCGTGGGTGCGAGGCATGTTTTGAAAGATCAACAACAGCCACAGGAGCATCGCCCGTGACAATATTGTTTGGCAGAGGGAAACGAAAACTGCTAAGAAACCAAAAAAAGGAAACAGAAAAAAGAAGGGCTTCATTGTGAGATTCCTGCGCCAAATGTTTAAAACCAACACACACTAACACACAACGCACCGCTCTATTGAAACCTATCGATATTGAAACGTGACACGAGGATCTGAGTGGCTGAAAAGATCACAAGGAAGAGGCTTGTTTTGAGAACCGAGCAGATTCGAACATTGTCCCCAACAAGGAAAAAAACACAAATTTCCCTTTGTTCCGAGTACCCCATCCACCCATTCTTTCTTTGCTGCGTTTCCACTGATAATAATTCTTTTTGCTCCCTGCATCATGTAACACTTCAGTAAAACACGGAGAGTACTATCTTCGCTGCCCCCTTCACTGACGAGTCGCGCACTTCGCTTAAGCACGAAAGTGTTTTTAGCAAACGCTGGAACCTAAAAATAAATTTTATAGCTACTCTCGCCAGTTTCAAGCAGGAAGGCAAATGCCACTACCGTAGGGCACTTCGAAGTGCGCGAAGCGTGAAAGTACATGGAAAACGCAATAAATGCACGAAAGCGGGAGTGGAGGCGTGTAGGACGCAACCGGACAGGATTCAGAGGGAGGGGAGGGAGATCACGTGTGACCAGCCCTGTGCTCTCTGCTGCGGACGCAAGAAAACAAAGCAATCAGTCACGACTGGGGAATGTCAGAAACAGGGAAGAAGGGTGAACACGTTCCGCTCCACGTGCTGCCGCCTTTGAGTGGCGTTAAAAGCAAAATGTGCCAGCATAAGCGCAAGTTATAAGGCCCGTCGTGTAAGGCGAGAGTCGCGTGCGAAAGAGCAGTGTCGCAGGAAAGTTTGAGCCAGAAGTGCAGTGACAGAGCGAAACGGGACCGACAGCGAGGGCAGACGCGAGAGGGCAAAGCGGGACGCCGAGCGGAAGCAAAAGTTCCCGGGAAAAGGAAACACAGCGGAGCACGGAGGGTAGCACGAATTAGACTTGGCGCGCCCGGACAAGGGCGGTTCTCTGCCATGGCTTTCTCTGCTCGGCATCGGGTGAGACGGCTCTGGACGGTCTCCGAACCTCGGGGAAACGAAAGCAGCCAGCCGAGTTAACGACGCCGAAAAAGAGGAACGAAAGGTGGCGGAAAGGGGCCGTCGCCTGGGGTTGTGCCTTAAGATCCCTTCTTCCTGAATTCCCTGTGGAGCCCCTCTCCGTTTATTGGCCTACGCTCCCTTTACTTCTTGTTCTTTTTTTCTATTACAAAGAGACCGTTTCCATTCCGGTCTGTGAGCGCCCTCTCTCCGTCGGTTCCCGAAGCAGAGTCAACGCGGCGTGCGACTGCACCCCCAAGAAGGGCGCGCGTCGATTGCCGTTCACCTTCGCCTTTTCCTTCTTGCTTTCTTTTTTTCTCAAGTACGGCGAAGTTCACGTTCTGCCTCGCTCACACCCCGGCATTTAAGTAGCATGAAAAATAAACGAAACCAACGCTCCTTGTTGTGCAGCGTCTGTTGACTAAGCTACTTGCTGCACCGTGCTTCTCTGCTCGTATCGCTGCAGATGCAACACTGCTGGCGTCAGCGGTGACTGCAGCGGCGAGGGCGTGCGGAGAAATCGCGATTCGCGTCCGCCCGAGTGAAGCCAAGCCCCACTTATTCTGTTTCTCCTTCCTCTCTTCTTCCGCGGGGAATGGAGTGTCCCAGCGGCGTCGTATCCTGCAGAGGGTGGCGCTTGGTGATCCGTGAACGTTAATCGGAAATTCCGACGCGGTTCGCGATTCCAGCTCCGCCTCCACGGCCCGTCAGTTCGCACCCTGCTCATAGTTTTTTTTTATTTATTTATTTATTTGTTTGTTTTTAAATTGTTCTTGAACGTCATCACGCGAGAACTGGTGCAAGCGGTGGGCCTCTTTGCATCATTTTCTACATTCAGTGAATCCACTTTCCCAGCGACAACTGTCACGGGCTCTTCCCTACTACCTACGATGGGTTGTTGCTGCTGTTGTCGGGGGTGGTGGATATGACAGTAGACTAGGAAAGGTCATAGTGATGCAGATGTCCGCTGCTCAAAGTTGTATAGCACAGGTGCAGAGGCGTGGCGAAAGATTACCGCATGTTTCCTGCACGAAATAAATGAGAACCTCTGAAGCTGCGCTAAGCGTTTGTTGCAGCTATCATCTGTCACGGCGCTAAGAACGGCTGCGGGACCGAGTTGATTTGTGTAACAGCACGCTCTGCTGACCAAAAGAGATGGTTTGGACCGTTTGTGGCAGACGCTCTCTGACCAGCAGGCTACTCTCGAGAATGGCAGGCTACCCCTACTCACGAAAAGAAGTGTGCATAACCAAACCTGGCGCATCGAAATCCCGCACAATACCGGTAAAAATTCAAATAAAGCTTAAAAAAAACAGCGCAACGAGAGATGAGAAAAACATGCTAGTGTGAATGGCGTCCGCATACGGGTCCGTATTCAGTGACGACGAATGCCCACAGGCACGCACAGACTTATTCAACCACTTCAATATGGCGTGTAAAAACCCGTGCGTAATATGTAAGGAAAAACAAATGAAAGTCCGCGAGTGCAATGATGATCCAATGCAAAGAAGGACGAATTCGCCATGCTGTACTAGACAGAGAGATAGCGACTACTGCGTGTATATATTTCATTATAGTATAACGACAGTCATGATGGGAATGCACACGGCAATGATATATATAACGATGCGTTATAAGAGCTGCTTACACGCATGAATTGCGAGCCTGCAATGGACAGTTTTCTTCTTCAGCCTCTCATTTTGTTCACTAAGGATTTCCTGCCGCACGATACGCGTAATACTGAAAGCGAATAAGCAGGGAACACCTCTTAAGGCAACACGGCGGGATGAAATTCGCGACGGCTAAAAAATAGCACCGTGCCTTTTAGACTCTCTTTTTTTTCTTTCGCGTCGAACTGAATAGCACGCGAATTCACGGGGAAGCGAGTGCAAATAATATATGCCGGAGGCCGGCAATAATGCATGTAAATATATCAACGCCGGCCACCCCCTCACTCTGGCAGGGTTCGGCAAATAGTTTTCCCGTAATGGTTCGCCGTTTCGTGTAGCTGCAGAAAGGAGGCTTCTCTAGCGGTTCTAAAGGGGAAGGCCTAAATGGAAAGGAGGGAGGAAGGCGGGAGCTATATGGATGGTAGAGTGGGGTTGATGCTTGATATCGACGCGTTGGACGGGATTCTACTTTTCCTTCTTCTGCTTTTAGCATTCCACATGTAGTGCAACCAACCCGGCGGTTCGCTAAGATCTTTCACGTGCGTGCTTACACACACACACACACACACACACACACACACACACACACACACACACACATATATATATATATATATATATATATATATATATATATATATATATATATATATGGAGAGAGAGAGAGAACGTGTTTTATATCTCAACTGGCTATTTGTGAGCATACCAAGGAGAAGAATTATTTTCGTTGTTTTAGTTAATAATCCCTTGTACAACAACAACAAATGTACCCTTTACCGCGATGCGAGATGAGTTGTTAAGCCAAAAACACGCAAGAATGAAAGACCTGCAGCGACTGCACCTTGAAGTCACCCCCCTCCCTAACACACACACACTGCCCCCCCCCCTCCCCCACCCTTAGTTCGCCGTGATGTCATGAATTTTGACGACATCAATTCGCGTCTACTTAAGGTTTTGCCGTGGGATATAGACTACATTGTGTTTTAAAACCACGAAACACTGAACTTAGCAAGATTCAAGAACTTTTACAAAGCCACAACGGCCGAAACACAAAACGGTACTTTGAAATACGCGACGTCACCATGACCTATACCATCACTGAGGTGTTGGCTGTAAATACTAAAAGAAACACTATATTAAAAGTTTGACTTTCATTCTTTCTTCCGATGATCTATCAGTTATCGTGAATTTACGAACACACAGAGTTTTGGAAGATTACCTAGTCAGTCTCAGCTAACTTTAGCCTCCGGTTAAAGCTCGCCTCATGGCAGATCGCTTTATCTATGAGTTTGAACGCACGAAGAGACCGACATCTATAGGACAGCCGACAGCCTATAGGAGCTGGAAGTTGCTCTTCTTTTCGCGAAATCTCTCCCTACTTTGCGAGCAAAAAGACCAGGAAATTGTAGTAGCATCATTCCCGTATAGTCTACAAGTGTCTGCTGACCAGAAACAACTTACTTGCGAATAGAATAACGGGGTATCTGGCGAGTGTCATTCCACGAACTCAGCTCCCATGTAGATGAAAAACAAACGTGCCTCGAAACATACCAACACGGGTGCATCACAGACAACACTTCGCCGAGCGCACCAGAATGCCAAAAATATAAGTTCTCCCGAATGCATAATTTGCAAACGCGAGGTTCCTATGATTCCCTGATATTCACATACAAGAAATACATGCGCCACATACAACGTTCGAATGCCTTTATCGACACGTTTTAAACTATACAGCTTCGAGAGACTCCCCCACTCCCTTCCTTCCTTTTCACAGTCGAAAACCACGGGCTCAGCGAAGCGCGACACTTTACTGCCGCCCGTCCCAAGGCACGCTTTTCAACGAGGAAAGCGAATACCCCGCCTACTGGTGGTAGTAATTTCGAATCGACGAATGCAGCACCCGCCTCCCACGCCGGCAGTAAATTTCTCTCCCCGTCCTTTTCCGGGACCGCGGAGAGCACCGGCTGTTTTCTTCTTATCTTCCTACAGCAAAGTAAACGAAGAAAGAAAAAAGAGCACGTGATGGACCACGTACGCAAATATGAAAAACACCGGTGTCTCCTCGATATGACTCGCATGCCCGCGTCCCATTCGTCAGCGCAGCCTGCACGTTTGCATTCCGGCGTAGGGTCCTTCGAACGGCGGCGTGGGCTTCGCGATAAGCGCACGTCGATGTAGCCAGCCCGCTACGTAGCGCTGAGGAGAAAAGTGAAATCTGCGGGCACTGTAGGGAGCGCTCAGTGCGGGGAGAGCTTTTCTTTTTTCTTTTTTTACCCACACGGTCAGAACTCCTATTCGTGCTATCATTTCTCCTGCTTTCTTTCTCTCTTTCTTTTATTCTCTTTTTAAGCGTGTTTTCAGTTTGATCGTTGCCCGTTAAATTCAGCGGCGCTTCTCTGGCATGTATACATAGCGTAGTCCTCAACTCTGTGGTTTCGCATATGCGCGCAAGTCTCCCAAAATAGGTCTGCCAAATAGGTCTGTCAAGGATGGCAGTTTGGGCAAGTTGGTATTCCATGTCGCTGTGTTGAGATTAGCTCAACTGAGCATGAGGTAAGGAAACGCAAAAAAAAAGTATACAAGCAGGAACAGGCGGCGCTTCTCTTCTGTTCCTTCGCTCTCTCTCTCTCTCTCTCTCTCTACAAATGTGTTTACGCGATAGAGTTAAGGGCCCCGTGTCGCAGAAAAACCGGGGTCGGCGTCCAGTGTCCAGCGTCGGACTTTTCGTTCTTGCAGAGATTTTCGAGCCACCCATAGCCAGGCCCACCATGTGGCGCAAGGAAGTTACTGCACTAATTGAATTTTCATATACGAGAAAACATAATTCTGTTACGCGAAAGCTCAAACACTTTTTCCAGCGTTTCTACCAAACATACACCAGCCACGACGCGCAATTATCTTGGAGGCCGCTGCGCGCCGGCTTCCTTGCAACACATCCAGATCGCGCTCGGCTCCACTGCATCGCGGCCCACGCAAGAGGCCGCGTTTCTACCAGAAAATCTCCGCCTTCGTGCGCAGCCTTCGCAGCCAGCGTTTCTCGGTAAACGTTAAGGTTACATACGCTGCAGTTGCCGAGGAAAGTAAGACGCAGTCGGGGATCTTTGGATGCTTTGAATGCGTTCCACTCTTAAAGGCGAAGCTTAAGCGTCCTCCATTTTTTTTATGCGAAGCATATTACGAGGGCTCAACCCAGCTCCTCAGGCGCGGCGGTGTCGCCTTGAATACCACGTGACACCGTGACGTCACGACAGAGGAGAAGTGGCTTTGGCTCAACTCTTGCAAGATGGGCTGGGTGGGAATCGAACCAGGGTCTCCGGAGTGTGAGACGGAGACGCTACCACTGAGCCACGAGTACGATGCTTCAAAGCGGTACAAAAGCGCCTCTAGTGAATGCGGTGTTGCCTTAGAAACGAGCTGTTGCTAAGGCTCAGGCGTCCGTCGCTTGCTCAGGCGCACATTTCGTTGCCGCGCCGAACGCTGCGTTGCTCGACGCTCACCGCGTCCAATGCGGGGCGTCCAAGGCGAAGCAGAGTAACGCATGAGTTGTTTCTTCGTCTAGCCGAACCAAATATAGCCAAGCAACAGCAGTTCACCAAGCTAAACAGTGGTTCAACAACTAAAATAAAGGCTAGTATGCTTCGCAACCTGGGCTTAACCTTACCTAAGCCACAGCCATTTTTTCTTTCTTTTAGTCATTCTTAGTTGCGCTAACGTCAACGCAAGGCTGTTTTCCTCACACTTCTATTTTATTTTCATTTGTCTACGTCGTTGCTGTTGATTATTTCTCTACGTAAGATTTCTCACTATAACCACTTTTATTCTTAGGGAACTCAGCAACACACAACTTCGTGCTTTGCTTAATTAATGCGTCTCGTTCAAGCGCGGCATGTGTGCGATGGAACGTTACAACATTGTTTTGATGAGTAACAATAGAATTATCCGCGATCACGCGGCAGGTGCTTACGAAGTGTTGGGGGCAGTATACGGGCACTTTCTCGTATTTTTGTTTTTCTTTTTCCACTTGTCTTCTAACGCAGAGAAGGCAAAGGCTCCACCATTAGCGGCCCCGGTCGCGTGATGAAGCGACCATCGTGCAGCCTCACTGGTGCAGGCATACCATAGAGGTGACTATAGGGAAGTTGGAAATCAAGACGTCTAGGGTCGGCAAAAAAAAAAAGAAATCGCGATTCTTCATCTATGAAAGCAAACAACATTTGCGAGACGTGTGAGTGATGTTCTCTAATTGCTTGAGCCTGAAGCACGGTTCCCTATGTGTGCGAAAACTAACTTATTTTCCAACTTATTTCTACTTTCTAACTTTCGAAGCTAACTTATTTTCACGAATTTTCTTCACTGTCAGTACGCGTAACTTTCATGCGTCGAAATTGAGCGAAGTGTTAAGGCGCGGGGCTGTGCATATCTTATGCAGGTGGCATTTCGCGATTTTTGTTTGATTGCGCCGGACGAAGATGGGCTCATTGGCACCGTACTTCGTGGCTCAAGAATGTCGTGATGTATGAACCGCGCTGCAGCATAAGCCGTGCTCGAACGTTGGTTCGTGCAGTGTGAGCACTGTAGTGGTGGCGGTGTGCAATTATTTCTTTGCTATCGCTCTAAGGCGAGGATGTAACTGAGGTAGTCAGAGATGAAGAGCACAGCCGCTGTCAAAGAGTCAGTGATGAAGAGCACAGACACTGTCGTCGTCAGCGTAAGGGAAAGGACACAGCAAGCCCAGTTTTGAGTTTTTAAACTGCTGTCACGAATGAAAAAAAATGCTAGGAGGTGCGGCAATGGTTATTTGTGTCATTGTCAGTTGGCTTCTTATGATCTGACTAATCCAAATCCAGCGCCTCAATAATTTTCTAGCTCCTCCTATACATATATATATATATATATATATATATATATATATATATATATATATATATATATATATATATATATATATATATATATATATATATATATATATATATATATATATATATATATATATAAGGAACTGAAAGTTTACACTGTAGAGGCAGCCAGCTGCATGATATCGCACGGCACGCGGAGTAAGGGATTCGCGCTCGCGAGCAAACGAACACCGATACGTAATTTAATAAAACGAGGCAATGCTACAGAGCAACCGCAAGCACGGGCCTCCCTCCGCAAGCCCCGTGCATTCCGCGCAAAACAGTTTTCGTTTTTTTTATTTTCCCCTTTACGCGAGGGGAGCCCTATAGCGCTAAACACGGAAACACGAACCAACAACGCAAGTTTCGTGCGTGCCGCCACGGTTGCGTTCATGCAGGAACCCCGTCCGGCATTACGAGCGCGTGCACGTGCTCGATCGGCAGCACGCAGCACACGAAGGGTCGCGTTCGCCCGCGCGCGTGCACGTCGCGAGCAACGCACGCGTCGGCGGCAGCAGATCGCCGAGCGGCATCCAATTCCGGCGCGCGTCGCTCCTTCCGGGACCGGTGGAGGAGAACTTGGGAAATGGCATCGGGGCGGCCCGAGCACAACGTGAGTCGAATAGGCCGCGCGATATGCGAAGCAGCCGAGACAAACGTTAGGACGAGGAGAATTCCTTTCAAGAAATGCAATATCGACGGCAAAACAACACCAGCGGCACGGGTGACTCGCCCGCGGTGCTTGCACGTATAACCAGCGTCTCTCCTAGGCGGCGCTGGCGGCGCAGGAAATTAGGCCCAAGCTCGCGTGATCCGGCGACATAGGCACGATACCTGTTACGCGAGGGAGCGTGCCTTCCCGCCCCCTTTTGTGTCTCGGTGCATTCGGCGGTCCCGTTTTGAACATCGCGTGAATCGACTCGGGGCTGTAGCACGCGCAGCGGTTCGCGCGGTCGTGCCCAGTATTTTTGGCCGACGCGTGGCGTGTGGTATCGACGGAAGCCCGAATGAGATACGACCTCCCGCACACGCGGCACGCCACGAGCGAGTGTACACCGTTGCGGGACGCTTTCTACGCGAGCCATTTGTAGCGTGTACGTACCGTATGCCCCACGACCACAGATAATGAACAGCTTCGAATAGTAAGCGAGGGCGTTGGCTTCTTTCTTGGGGCTCGCTCAATACTACAGCCACGATGTTCGTAACTCGGCCTGGCGTGCCGAGCTACACGCGTGGCCGTCATCAAACCAGCCAAAAAACATAAGCCAGTGGCTTATCAGGGGAGGCTTACAGTAGTGATTTGAACCCGCCGTGGTTGCTCAGTGGCTATGGTGTTGGGCTGCTGAGCACGAGGTCGCGGGATCGAATCCCGGCCACGGCGGCCGCATTTCGATGGGGGAGAAATGCGAAAACACCCGTGTGCTTAGATTTAGGTGCACGTTAAAGAACCCCAGGTGGTCAAAATTTCCGGAGTCCTCCACTACGGCGTGCCTCATAATCAGAAAGTCGTTTTGGCACGTAAAACCCCAAATATTATTATTACAGTAGTGATTCGGTAACCGCTCGTGTCGTTCTGCTCCTCGGTATGATGTCGAGGGTTCGATAACTTGACAGGATGGCTGTATCTTCCTAAGTAAAAACAACAGGAACACACGTTTCCCTATACATTGGCGTTGGGCCCTGGTCTCAGAGATTGCAACGGCACCCCTCCGTTTGATCTCGGAGGTCATGATTCATCGAGCTTAGTTTCATGACGATGCCACTAGGCGAATCTCACGCTACAATCGTTTAACCAACGCACTGAAACGGATTATAATAAGAACTTAGAGCGCTAAAAACACAAAGGACATAGAAGAAGAAACGCACACCACACGCGTTTATTATAATGCATTACCAACTATCCCACCTATCCGTCCTTTTGTAGTAATAACGGGTTACTCACTTCTAAGTTTCAGGAAACTATGGATCCAGAGAAAACACGGGGAAGGCGGGAGATGAAAATTCAAGACGGTGAGCAAAACGAGAACAAGGTAAAAGCGTGAGCCAGCGATTCGACAAGTGGACCTGTCTTTTTCAAGGCGACATATGATTTCCTCGGCAGAGTATACGTATATAGGTAGCGTTCTTCTAAAGAGGAGAAGAGGTAAGGCGGGTGAATGTGGCAACGACCTAAGGTTCCCTAGCGGCGAGGGTGTCGAATTGAGAATGGAGAGGTTTAGATTAGGGGACGCAAGCGGCTTCCGTACGCAAGAACTGGGGGCTACGGTACTGCGTATGCGCAGGTACCTACGTCTGGGTCTGTGCATACGCAGTACTGTCGCCCCTAGTTCTTGCGTACGCAATTCGCTTGCGTGCCCTAATCTAAAGCTCTCTAATAAAGGAGTGATGTGCACAAGTCCGAGTAGCACAGCCATGTGCACAGCACCCCTCTATTACCTACTTCGCTGGTGGTGGGGGGCTACCCTGTATCTGAGAGACATAATAAAAGGAGCGGCCAAAAACGGTGCTCGTGAAAAATGAAGGAACAGAAAAAATTATCGAAATGGAATAACTATATAAATAAGAGAAAAAAGGAAAGAAAAGAAGGAGAAAAAGCACTAAGTAACCAAACCAGGTGTTGTTAGCTATAGCTTGAAATTTACTATAGCGAATAGGGATCCCAAAGCTCCCTTTGAAACGTTTATGCCTATTGGTTGCAATGTCTTCAACTTATGGCTAAGGTATGATTCTCTCTATTTTCTTTCTCGTTCAGAACGGAAATTTGACTGTAAGATGTAGAGTTGAAGTGCATAAAATTTAGGACCTGGTTGGTTGAAATGCTCGGTGACGGCTTTGGGAAGGTTTTTAGCTGTGTCTGCGCGATGTCCGTTTAATCTGACGTTCACTGATTGTGCCGTTTTACCTATATATTGTTTCTTATAGAAGGAACATTCAAGCATATAAATCTCATCTGAACTTGCGCAAGTAAAGCTAGTTTTGAGTTCGTGTGCATGAGTATTGGCGGTGCTTTGAATTTTAATGTCATTTTGAAAGTGCCTGCAGGTTTTGCACCTGGGGCGACAACATGCTTTCATTACGGGGAAGTGATGTTGGCTGAATTTTCCATGCACTGCCACGTTTTTAACGTTTCTGTTGCGGCGATAGGTCACCCGTGCTATCACCGGGAGCGCTTTTTTCAGACCCTCGTAACTCGATAATTTTGGGTGGTATTTCCGTAGGAGGTTGTTTATGTTTTGGAGTGCGTTAGAATACATTGTTATAAAGGCTGGCGGTCTGACAGATTCTGGTGTAGGCTGTTTCTTAGCTAATTCCGACTGTCTCTCCGATCTTGATGCGACATCATAAGATCTGTCGAGAGCAACTTGTGGATAGTTTCTTTATGCTAGCGTTGTTTTAAGGTCATTTAGGTGGTGGATATAATCGTTGTCTTCGCTACAGTTTATCCTTATTCGTTTCGCTTGTCCGACAAAAATTTCTTGCTTGCAGTGTCGTGGGGGATGGCAGTTGTAGTCCAAATATTGCGAACTCTCCGTAGGCTTCCGGTACAGTGTTCTCAGTTTTCCGTTTTCTATGTAAACCGTCGTGTCGAGGGAATTCATTTTATTAGGAGAGTGGTGGGCAGTTAATTTAATTCTAGAGTGAAAGCGATTGAAATGGCTAATTACGTCGGTTAACGCGCTTGTGCCGTGTTCACGTAGTATATGTATGTCGCCAAGGAGGAGGGAAAGAGATAAGAAGAAGGCAGGGAGGTTAACCAGAATCACGTCCGGTTGGCTACCCTTACACCGGGGGAACGGGAAAGGGGGAAAACAAAGATAACAGGGAGAGAGCGGAGGGAAGGAAAGAAGAATATTGCAGTGAGTTCGCTGACATGTCTGGCCTTACAGAAATTGCAATTATAGTCACAAATGGTCGCACAAGCCCGTCGTCCTTCAGAAGCACAAAAGTGCCTTCACCGCTTTATGGGCCGACGGGCGATGGCGGGGGTGTTACAGCAGCACCTGCACAGAAAGCGGCCGATTGTCCAGTTTTTAAAAGCTTTGGTAAGTTCTTGTCTCTCAGGGGTGTATCGTGGACAGTGGCACAGCAGGTGGTCGATGTTTTCTTCCGTGCCACAGACCTCGCATGCTCCACTGTCAGTCACTCCAATTAATGTAGAGTATGCCTTCGTGAAGGCAACTCCTAACCAAAGGCGACAGAGAAGCGTAGCTTCACGTCGAGGAAGTCCGAGTGGAGTCCGGAGTTGCAGGGAGGGGTTTAGTTGATGCAGTCGTGTAAGTCGTAAGTTTGGCGAGTTCCACTCGGTCAGTGTGAGACTGCGTGCCAAGTGTCGAAGCTGCCTAGCGGCGTCTGTCCTCGAAAGCGGAATTGGAACGCTCTGCTCTTCATGATGTGCTGTACGAGCAGCGTTATCGGCGGAATCATTGCCACTGATTCCACAATGGCCAGGTATGTGTGTCGCCAATGTAACCCAGATAGGTGTGGGGTTTTAAAGGTTAGGATTTCGACAGGTCTGCCTCCAGCTGTCCTATGGAAATATTCGCATACGTGGGAGCGAACGGTCTTGCCATGCTAGTGCCGAAAGTTTGCGGCAATCTCTCGCAGCCAAACCCCAAACGCACGCTACTGAAATTTACCTGTCACTCCTTACGTTAGTTCTCACGCTCAACTATGTCGAACTCGATTCCATTCACTAGCTGCAAACTTTCGGCACTAGCACAGGAAGACCATTCGCTCCCACGTATGCGAACATTTTTATGGGACAGCTTGAAGCAGACCTCTTGAATTCCTACCCTTCAAAACCCCACGCCTACCTGCATGACATTGACGAAATCTTTATAATATGAGAACATGGCACGAGCGCGTTAACCTACTTAATTAGCCATTTCAATCGCTTTCACCCGTTAGTTTTTCGTCATTATATCATAACCATGCTGTCATCATTCAATCGTTATTACGCCATCATTGTGATGCCATCACCGTCATTGCGTCGTCGTCGTACATGCTCTCGTGCATCCGTTGCCATACCATCATCGCCATGCCGTTTGAGTCGTGCGATCGTCTTCATTCTCGGTTCTTAATCTGGTTGTCCAATGCAATCATCGCAACACCGTCGTCGTCATCTCATTTTCCTAGTGCCATCGTCTTCCCATTGTCATCGGTATAGAATCATCATAAGTTAAGAATAGACACGTAATTGTCGCCTTGCCGTAGTCGTTATACGCCTTTGTCGTTTCATCGATGTCATTCCTTCTACCTCATTCCATCGTCACTGTCAGCGTCATAAGACGCCGTAATGCCTCCCTGCTCACGGTCGACCTTCGCAAGCGAGTACCATAGCAAGGTGGTACGATAGCGGAGTATGCAGCCTATAGCCGAATCAACGAAAGACTCCTTCTTTACCACTACAGGGGGTATGTAAGCGGGACGTCAGGTATATGGTCTGTCGCTACAATGCTCGGTTGCTATTCGCATCACCATCGACATTCACTGAGAAGAAAGGGGGTTAACCGAGGCGCCCGATTTTTACTAGTCATATCATAAGGAGTCAACAAACACTGACGCCAAGGACAACATAGGGGAAATTACTTGTGCTTAATAAATAAAGTAAAGAAACGATAAATTAATGGAAAGGAAAGTGGATGAAAAAACAACTTGCCGCAGGTGGGAAACGATCCCACAACCTTCGCATTTCGCGTGCAATGCTCTACCAAATGAGCTACCGCGGTGCCGTTTCCCCATTCACTTTCTTGGGTATTTATGTTACCTAGTAAAACCCTGGGAGTGTTAGCCAGCGCCACCTTTCACAGACCTTGGCGGCGGATGTGGAACATCCTTCCTGTCGCAGGCGTCACGAGAAAGTGATCTTTTTGGGTGAAGGCAACCGGTCAATAGCAAAAATGCGAAGGTTGTGGGATCGTTCAACACCTGCGGCAAGTTGCTTTTTCATCCACTTTCATATTTATTAATTTATCGTTTCTTTATTTCATTTATTAAGCACAAGTACTTTCCCCTGCGTTGTGGTGTCAATGTTTGTTGGCTTCTTATGACATCGACATTCACCGCGAGCTGAGCTCTACCACATTTGTTGTTGTTGTTGTTGTTGCTTGTGTTTTGTGTAGTGATGGTGATATTGTGCGTATATTACTTCCATGCCCATCCAATAAATTTGAATGAAACGTCAGCGTCCTTGGAACTTCCAATTACACGTGTATACAGATTCCGACGACATCTCGAGAGCAGATAGGTTTGGATTGGGAGACGTAAGCAGACTGCAAGCTGGCAATGGGTGAACCACTTGTCATTATGTTAAATAACTGATGTGTTTTTTTTTTTTAAACAGTTCTGAAAACGGTCTGAAAGAACATTCCAGATAGAAAACACAACAACCCTGTCGACACTTAACTCTGAAATGAAACGTAAATCCTCCAAGTCATATCGTCACGTCTTTCTCTTTGCTGCCCAGCGAAACATCTCCAGCCTCTACCAGTGTATCGTGGGCCCCAGTGAGGGAGAGCCTTGCGGATAGTAAAACTGTTGAGGGCTCATCTCTTTTCCGGCTTACGACTGAATAAAAGCGAGCCGCTGAAAAAAAAAGAACATACATGCGGAATTACATATCCAACAGGAAGTAATTGTCTGCGCATCAGCTGTGTTGCATTCAAGTTACCCCTTTTTCTCTCGCTTGTCGCTCTTCACTGCTTTACATTAGTTACAGTTCCTGTCGCTATTTCGCGTCTTTCATGAGGAAGGCTTAGCGCCACCGAACAGCTTAAATAATATGTGAAGGTTCACTTTCGTTTATTTCCTTTCTATTAGTTTCAGTTTGTTTCGGTACCCACATCTACAACTTTCGTAATCGCGGATTGCCTGTTGTGATTAACCGCGTCACTTTTCTCATTTCTTTTAGACGTCTCTGGTGGCTCCCGGTGTTCCAGTCTTGGAAAGGCAATATCGCGCTCGTTAATGAAACAGCAGTCTGCCGACCTTTGTTCATGTGAGCCCTGTGTTCTCAGAGGACTAAGCAGAAAAAAAAAAGATACATTTCACATATTTATTTTTTAATGCACGTTCTTTGGCATGAGAAGTGATTTAAAATACTACTTCGGTCAAGAAAACAACGTTTTCTTGTGCGCAAAAAAGAAATCTCGAAGAAAGGAAGACGGGGACAGGACCGACGGCGCACTAACAACCAAGTTTATTACTGAGATAGCTGTACTATACGCCTAGTCGGAGGGGGTTAGAGGAAGATGGAGTGCAGATAAAACCTTCGCAAATTATCAGAATTCGTACAGCTGCATGTCAATGAACACACATCATATAAAAAGAAGAGAGAGAGAGAATGAAGAGGGAAGGCAGGGAGGTTAACCAGATATGAGTCTCCGGTTTGCTACCCTACACTGGGGATGGGGGATAGGGGTTAGAAAGATGACAGAGAGGAAAAACGCTAAAAAAAAGGAAAAAAAACACGCACACATGGAGGCACACACACAAAAGGCGTTCCAGTTAAAGTCGTTCACTCAGGCCGGTAGATCGCAAAAAGCGCAATAGCGCTTGCACGGCCTTCTGCTGTGACGGTAGGTCCTTTCGATGTTGTAGAATTCTTTTTTCGGATAGCGCTTGGTCGTCCAGTTTGTCAAGTTCGTGGCGAAGGCATGCCCTCTGTGTACTGTACTGCGGGCAGGCACACAAAATATGGCCAATCGATTCTTCATGGCCGCAGTGGTCACAGGTTGGGCTGTCGGTCATACCTATGCGGAATGCATAGGCTTTAGTAAAGGCAACGCCCAACCAAAGTCGATATAAAAGCGTACCGTCTCTACGGCGAAGCTGTGATGGCGCTCGAAGACTTAGTGTTGGATCAAGTGAGTACAGTCGCGTGTTTCTTAAATGTGGCTCATTCCATTGCGACGCAGTGCACTGCCTAGCAAGTAGGCGGAGCTTCCGTCCTGCGTCAGTTCTAGAATGAGGAATCGAGACGCAGCGCTCCTCAGTATGGGCTGAGCGGGCAGCGTGATCCGCCCGTTCATTGCCGATAATCCCGCAGTGACTTGGAAGCCACTGAAAGGTTATCTCATGGCCTGCTTCACTTATATGTTGCAACGTCTCTGTAATATTGAATATTAGTTGTTCGTGTGGTCCACGTCGTAAAGGTGACAGTTGAGACTGCAGTGCCGCCTTCGAATCGCAGAATATTGTCTATTTATGTGGTGGTTCATCACCAATGTGATGAAGGGCAGTAAAGAGCGCTGCGAGCTCTGCTGCCGTCGATGTTGTCGCGTGGGTCGTCTTAAATTTGATTGTTGTAGCTTTCGCTGGTATGACAATTGCCGCCGCGGAGCTACTTGGAAGGACAGATCCATCAGTGTAAATATGCGTAGAATCACGGTAGTTCTCGTACAAATGTAGTAGCGTGAGCTGTCTAAGGGCTGGCGATGATAGATAAGCTTTTTTCGAGATACCAGGTATTGTGAGGTTGATTTTTGGCTGAGCGAGGCACCATGGAGGAATCGAAGGGCTCGCAGCCGGGGTGAAACAAGCTGGCAATGATTCATCATATGCGGTTATCGTCCGGCTGAAAGATGTGTGTGGTCTGTCCGCTGTTAGGGAGGCCAAGTGGTGACGAGGAGTCCTAGTCAGATGCCTTATATGGGTCCTGAGTACTTCAATTTCAATGTGGGCCTTGACAAGGTGATCTCCAGCGATTGCTATCGTAGCCACTGTTGAAGCACTCTGAGGCAGGCCTAGACAGATCCGGAGCACTTGACCCTGAAGACTTTGTATTGTGCGTAGATCTGTTTTACCTGTGTTGTTTATTGCTGGCAAGCTGTATCGCAGAAATCCTAGGAAAAGCACCCTGTACATTTGCAACATCGCACTTGGCGGCATTCCCCATGTCTTGCCAGCGAAAAACTTGAACAGGTGGCAGATGCCTGTCAACCGTTTTTTCATGTATGATACGTGTGGGCTCCATGACAAGTCCCTGTCGATTATGACACCTAGGAACTTGTACGATCGGACCCGTCGTATTATTTGGCCATTTATCATTACACTGTAGTTGGCCATGGGTTTGCGCGTAAATGGCACTAGTGCGCATTTCTCTGAGGAAATTTCCAGGCCTCGATTACGAAGGTAGAGAACAGTTTGTGTGGCGGCTCTCTGGATTCTCGCTCGCAAATGTAGGCGTGTTACTGCAGACGTCCATATGCAGATGTCATCCGCGTACATTGATAGCCTGACTGTAGTTGGCACGTGCTCAAGGAGAGCAATTAGTGTTAGATTAAATAACACAGGGCTAAGTACACCGCCCTGGGGGACGCCACGGTAGCTATAATGTAGACAAGTATGGCCTTCTTCGGTGCTTACAAAAAAAGGATCGCATGGATAAATAACTCCGTATCCATTTAAACATCTGACCACCCACTCCTACCTCTGCGAGAGCAGAGAGGATGGCCTCATGCGTAACGTTGTCATACGCCCCTTTAACGTCGAGGAATAAAGAAGCGCAGAGACGCTTACTGCATTTCTCATGTTGAATGTAGGTGACCAGGTCGACGACGTTATCGATCGATGATCGACCGCGTCGGAAGCCCGCCATGGCATCTGAGTAGGTGTTGTGGTACTCCAAGTACCACTCCAGGCGTCCTAGGACCATCCTCTCCATTACTTTGCCCACACAGCTCGCCAAAGCGATCGGGCGATATGTCTTGGAGGAGGCGCAGTGATCACCCTGACAGTTAGGACACTTCAACTTGATTGCGCTGCAGTTGTCTCCTGAGTGGGGTTCGGCACATCGAGGGCACACGGCCGAATTTCTGCAGACACCCTTAACATGGCCTATCTTCTGACAATTGTAGCATTGCATTGGTCTTGGGATAAATGGTCGAACCTGATGGCGAAAGTGGCCGACCTTCACGTAGGGTGGAAGGCAGTCGCCTTTGAACGTTAGTCTCACACAAGGTGTGTTGCCGAGGCGACAAACATGCACAATGACGTTGCGTTCACTTGCTGGTTTTATAAGAACTGGGAGGTCTGCATTAGGAATTTCATTGTCAATGTCATAGATGACTCCTGTTATTGTGGCACCATTCGTTGGCATGATGGATCGGACCTTGATGTTTCCCAGCTGCGTTACATGCTGTAGTATGGTCAGCGCGCCCGGGTTCATCACATCGATTGCCAGGATGTTTCGCCTAGTGTTTATCCTGACATCCTCGATCTCGTTTGGCACAGTGTTTTCGAGATACACGGAGAGTGCTTGCCTGTTGAGGACGCGCAGGTTGTCGGTAGCGTTCTGTGGCACAAACAGGATGGAGTGAGGCCATCGTTGAGGCGCTGTTTTCACAGTGTTCGAGCTGGACGCCGAAGATGAGTTGATAATTCTTCGTTTGGCCTTGCGGTACTGGACAAGTCGAAAGCTGTCTTCCGAGGACTCGTCACCTGATGCGGAGTACAGCTCTGTGTCCTCGCTACCACTCGATGTATTTCCTCGCTTCCTCGAACCGATGTCCGCGGGTGAACGGGAACCGGGAGGATCCTCGGGGTGTTGCACATCCATCACCGCGATGGAGGGGGCGGTAGACCCCACAGGTGCAGTGAGAAGTCCAGAAAAGCACAGAGACGGGCGAGATGTGTTCCGCAAGAGAAGCACTTCGTCTTCCTCTCATATAAAAAGAAAATGAAGCTTATTATCTAGCAAGTTGATAGACGGCGCACTCTCACATTGTTTTTTTTTTGTTTTTTAATCCTTCACTGCAAATAAGAAAGATTATCATGAATTTCACGTGCCCTTTTTGTCATTGTATTTAGCCACAACCTGGCAATCGTCGAAAATAGGGGTGCACTCGTGCTTGCGCTTGGAAGAGGGACTCGTAAGGTGGATGCCAACAGACCCGCGTATTCAGACTTGCATGCTCTTTTAGACGGTCGTTAGTACAACGACCTGCTTGGCCGATGCAATAACGATGCACAGGCTAGGGTCACTTTGTAAACGCGTGAACTCCCCTTGCGCTTCCAGTCTGAGTTGTAAGAAGATGCAATAAATAAACGTTTGTCTCAAGTGATGCTTCACCGCAACCCAAGCAGCCACCCTTTTAAAGATACATTAAATATTTTTAATACATCTAGATTTTCGTGCACATTGGCATTTCTGTGTGGCCTGCGGCCTATTTCTAGCTATTTAGGCAACGCTTACATGCCTACCTTGATTTCTTTCTTTTTTTTGTATGTGTTCTTATATGCTTGATGGCGCTTAGAGTTTCATTGGTCCAGTGCGGACTCGCTGTAGTAGACTCGCTGCTTCATTTGAATGTCTGGAGTTTTTTTTACCGTGCGCGAACACGTCAGCACATGAGCTCGTTTTCATTCTGTCCGCATTAGAAGGCGGGTGCTCAAGTGGTGAGTTTGCAGCTCATTACTGCGGCGTTCTTCGTTGACAATGTTCTGCTACGCGACGCAAAATATGCGCAAAGCAAGTCAGCCACACTTACCTTTGGCCGAAGATCCTAACCGGCTTCAGTTTCGCCGAAGCACGCTATAGAAGTAATTTGGGCCACGTGTCGTCATCATTATACGAAGCTCGAGAATGCACCCTCGCTGGAACGCCTACAGCTGACACACGTCACACAGTTTTTTTGTCAGCCGTCGCCGCTTGGTCTACGAACTTTCTCCGAAGGTTGCATTATTGCTGGGAACGAGCCGAGTCAAATCGAAGCGGCGCTTTGTGATCAAGCGGAAGCTGCATGAAAACAGCGAGCGAATTGTTCTATGATCGTGGTTTTGATGTCTGAAAACTGCGGGTGATTAGTGTTAGGCTGCCCCTGAACGAAAGCTAACGCCGTGATAACAGAATGCAACGAAATGCTTTGGACTTCAAAAGCACTCGTGCGCTGAAGTACTGAAAAAACAACCTAAAGAACCCTTACTGTCATAAAGTGTGTTGTCAAAATTGCGGTCACTTGATGATAATAAAATGCTATAGAAGAGCCGGATAGACGCGTGGCTCCCTGCAAATACCTTTTCGCCAGAAAACATATGCCTATACTTATACCTATAAGTATAAATATATGTGCGTATGAGGCATATGAACATAAATTCTAATACAACCAAAGCAAATTAAGTATATCTCGCAAGTCAGGCGACTAATTGAATGTCCAGTGTACTACGGTAGGCATTACATTTCAAGCTATGCTTCTTTACTATTATATGATACTTAGGAGATGTCGCTTTTAGTTGGCGGCGGTTACTCCTTTTCACATAGAGCTTTAAAAAATAATTAACTTAAACGCATTGAAACTTTTCCGATAATACAAATCTCTTCCTCAGCAGCTCCAGTGCCTGCTCGAAACATCTAACAATGCTTGCCAAACCCGCGGCGCACATCCGACGTACATGAAAACGTGATGATAACGTAGCGGCAGCAAGTCAGCTAGCAACACGGACGAAAAAGCAATAACGCCGCTCAGTAAAATTACTATGTTTATATTTTATTTATTCACGCACGCTACATGCAGCGTCACCGCACAAGCAGCAGCAGAATGCTGCAGTGTCATGCGCGTAAATATCACCACGTGAGACTTTTCGATCAGTCACGCTGATATCTTTCCCAGATAAATGTTCCCTCACGTCCAATGTCTCTCATTTCAGCCCTCCTTCTTTCTTTATATCTTGTGACTAGGTTGCAAACATAGCCTTACTATATGTTTCTTTTTCTCAAGTATGTCATGTGGTGCCTCTTGCGGTATTTTTCTTGTCTTGATTCCACACCAAGCGAAGAAACCCTCGTGCACGCATGTCGCTTTTCTGCACCCCTGAAAAAGAAGGCCGCACCAATAATGTGCAAGATAAACGCACACCACCCTCAACTCATCTCCCCCACCTCTTTTCCTTTTTTCTTTT